>NC_045732.1:63702431-64002431 GCF_009834535.1 Camelus ferus | reverse complement strand
CATTTATGTGCAGCATCAAATCATAGATATACAAATTTTAGTCATCCTAGGGATGTGTCAATTGCATGAAATAAGGCAACTAATGGGACATTTCTTCTCCTAAGATAGATTTGCTCTAAAATAATACATTTTAAGTAAATAGCATAATTTTGTCACAGCATTTGCACTGAGACTTATTTCGTATATTTATCAAATTTTCTTTAATGTGGTTTTAAAGTGCTTTCAACAATTACATCTAATTTCCCTAATGTCCTGGGATGCCAGATTCTTTCTTGCAACTACATTTTAGTCTGGAAATAAATTGTAGAATGATTTGATTTGTGGAAATATACTTGAAAACTAATTTTATTGAGTATGAACTCAGAAGTTATAGTGCTTGAGGTCCAATTATCAGGATACCACTTAGGATCTGTGTGGCCTTAGGTAAGTGACTTAGACTCTGTGCCTCAATTGTCTTAGTCATAAAATGAAGATAATAACTGTCCATGACTCATTTGCTTGTTAGGATTACATGGTTTAGTCTATGTAAAGCACTTGGAATAGTATGTGACATAAAGCAAGCACTAAATATGCTAGTTATTGTTGTTGTATTTGCAAGAGTATTATATGCCCATGGGAATAAGTGTAGAGTAGAGACAAATAAAAATTCAGAATAAAAAATGTATATGAATATATATAGGACTTAAATTGCACTTAAGTTATGCATTGTTGCCATATGAAGTAGACATAGAACTGAGGTTTAGTCCTCCTTGCCACTATGCCCAAAGCTTTGCACCTTTGTACAAATCACATGTCCTCACTGAGCGTGTTTCCTCAACTTTAAAATGAAAGGCATGTGTTAGAAAGCCTGTAATGTGCATTCAGGCTCTAAAACTATCCTAACCCTTAAGTAGTCGTCAACCAAATAGTTGATGCATGAAACTTGTTGATAGGAATAGGTCTGATAAAATATTTAATTATCACCGAATAACATGAGCGCGCACACACACGTTTGTGCATATTGTTTGGGGGAGAGGGATATGATGGATCAGTGCTGGGAACACTTATTTTATAGTAATGTAGTAATTTGGATGTTAAGTCTATCAAATGAAGGATCAAATAATCAAGGGGTATGAAACTTCACCTCAGGTCTACATTCTCATTACTTTTAATGAAATCTTCACTTCAATCTTTCCTCCTCTGCTTTCCACATTTGTAGATAAGCTTAGCACCTGTCTTAACAAAAACTTTCACAAGTAAGCAAGCACAGCAAAAGGGCAGTTCATTCTTGTTACACTGTATCCAATTTGTGCAAAAAGTTGTTTGAAAGCTAGTTCTCTCTCCCCGTGTATGAAAAATATCAGTTTGAGGAACTAAAATGGTTAAAAAAAAAAATCCCACATTGTTAGGCAAACTGATTTAGCAAAGGTCCTGCAGATGCATTTTACTAGGGTAAACTCTCCTTATGTAGATTATCAAGGATCTCGGGAGCAAATCAAAAAAGCAAAAGAGATGTTAATAATGCCTTCGAGATAGAAAGAGGACATGAAGAATCAACATTAATGAAATATCCATTGCTAGAAAATCAGATTTTCAAAGCCTCCCATCCCCTGAACCAGTGTAGTATTCTACGGCAGAGGAATAACCAAACTATAGTAACAATACTCACTCATGCAATTGGTATAATTTACAGACTCAATGAGCTTGCTATTGTATCCTGCATTCAAGACCATTAGCTATAAATGCAAAATGCTATCAAGCAACCATTTTATGCCAACAAGTGAGGCTGAAGTTGACTTTTATAATATTTCTTTAATTATGACTGTATGATCAGGGCTGCCAAATTGTACAACTCCAGAGGGGACAATTTATAGCAAGTTGTGGTCTGTGAATTGCAACCCCTGGAACAAATATACAAACTGAATGTGGCCCTCTAGAGTCATGCAATGTGATAGTTCTGTCATGAGTGTTTAAGCAGCTATTGAGCAGATGCTCTTTTTAGTTCATGGTTCCTAGTTTTAGTGATAACAATATCAAAAGCCTTCCCAATTTTGTAGGTTATTCTTACGGTTTCTTCCAGATCCACTGTGCCGCCAGTCTCTCTAGAAACCACTGGGAAACAAGGCCAGAAATCTAATTCTATCCATGAGTAATAATGAATTTCAGAAATGTATATAGAGTCAGGAAGGAACTCAAATCTCGAGCTGCTCCTTCAGGAGTGAAAAGTTTGAACCCCACACGGAGGACCCCCAACTTTTAAGACCTGCACCTGAGAATTAAGTCCCCAAAACATTTATTTTTGAAAACCAACGGGGCTTACTTCAGGAGTCCCACACCCTACAGCTATCTGAGAAATATCTCTAGAAGGTATGGCGCTCAGACTCACCAGCCCATGGCCCAGTGTGGAAGCCAGTTCCAGGGATGCCCAGACTGCGTGGGAGAGGTTCTGTTTGCTGGTCTGGAAGCAAGAGTTGGCCTGAGGGGCAGGCGTCTGATTTGGCACATTCAGGAGCCTGCTGGAGTTGTCTCAGAAGGAGACAGGCAGGCACCATCTTTGTGCCTTCCCTCCACGGGCCAGGATTTCTCAAGGGGTTGTTTTCACAGGTGTCAGGTGCCCCAGTTTTACGGCTGATCCCTGATCTTACGTCAGGTGCCAGGTTTTACTTCTGGTGACCCGATTTTACCTCAGGTGCCTGGTTTTGTATCTGTCGCCCCGGCTGTATGTGTCAGGCCCTCGACTTTAGGTTTGGTGCCCGTTTGGCGTCAGATGCGGGTTTTACATCAGTGCCGGGTTTTACTTAAGGTGACCCGGCTTTACGTCTGGCGCCTCATTTTGACGTCAGGTGCCGGGTTTCACGTCAGTGCCGGGTTTCACTTACGGTGTCCCCGGCTTTACGTCTGGCGCCTCATTTTGACGTCAGGTGCCGGGTTTTGCGTCAAGTGCTGGGTTTTTACGTCAGTGCTGGATTTTACTTATGGTGCCCCATCTTTACGTCTGGCGCCTCATTTTCACATCAGGTGCCGGGTTTTATGTCGAGTATCTGGTTTAGGTCAGGTGTCCCAGCCTTACGTCTGGTGCCAGGTTTTATGTCAAGTGCCCTGGTATTACGTCTGTTGCCCTGGTGTTTTTTGTTTTTTTTTTCCCCCGAAAATGTAAAATAAAGCTTATTATTTGTAGTTTACAAGAATATGTAAAATTTTTAAAAAAAATAAGTATCTACATACAAACTTATAAAATTAGTAAATTATTTTAACTAGGAATGTTTCTGGATAGTAAACAAAAATTGTATTTTAATATACCAACAACAGAAAGTTTGCAACTGAATTTTAAAATGAATTCTATAATAAGAGCATGAAAAAATATTAAATACCTAAGGATATAAGTAGATCCCCCTTATCCATGGGGAATATGATCCAAGCCTCCAGTGGATGCCTGAAATCGAGAATATTACTGGACTCCATGTATAAAGTTTTTCCTATGCATACGCATAATAAACTTTATCTTATAAATTAGTCACAATAAGAGGTTAACAATAATTAATAATAGAACAATTATAACAATATACTTTAATAAAAGTTATGTGAAGGTTCCCCCCTAAATATTTTATTGTACAAGTTTAATACTTTTCCATCTTTTAACTAAGCACTTTTATCACATCCTGTGGCACTGTAGCTTTTGCAGATTGAGGTGGAACAGCAAAACTAGCACAAATTTCTTTTTCCTTCTTCACAGTTTCATGGATAGAAGATTTGTTCTTATTAGATCTCAGTAACCTCAGCATATGATTATTTTTTCCTTTATTAAGTTAAGAGCTTTCACCTTTTAATTTAAAGGAAGAACTTTATGGCTTCTCTTTGGCATATCTGAATTGGCAGCATCACTACTCATCACTACTCTTGGAATTTGGGTCCATTATTAAGTAAAATAAGAATTCCCTGAATACAAGCATTGTGATACTGTTGTAACCGAGCAAGACCCTATGGGGCCTTCCAGGAACAGACCCCTCCCCCTAGGTCCTTTACTTTAGCCCCTCTCTGAATTACCTAGATAATAGAATCTGATACACACTTCTTGAATTGTTTTACAGATGCTAAACCCCCATCAAATGGAAGAAGTTAACTACTTGATGACCATGAGCCTGTAGCCCCCAGATACCGTGGAGTCTTAGGATTGATAATGTTAACGTTTGTGACACTGCCCTGTTACCTCACCATCAACCAGTCAGAGAATTGTGCATGAACTGATCACATGCCCTGTGACTCCACTCCTTCACCTTGCCTTTAAAAATACTTCCCTGAAACCCAATGGGGAGTTTAGGTTTTTATGAACATTAGCTGCCCCAGACTCCTTGTCTGGCTGCTTACAATAAACCCTGCAATTTCCTTCACCATAAAAAAAAAGTATACAAAAAGAGCACTTAAGTAATTAATGTATAACTGCTTTTTTATTCCCTTTTCACTGGTAGAATCAATTCTACCATGTTGTATAGGGGGAGAGATCCTGAGATAATTTCAATTTACCTATTATCAAAATTCTTCATAAATGAGGGTTGAGAGGATTTAATAAGTAATCTAGATCAAGCAGCCACATCTGTTTATTACCGCATCCCTGCACGTTTTCACTGTATTATCAAACTGAGTCAAAATGTGACAGATTGGTGAGGATGGACAAGGCCAGGTGAAAATGGACTTATGGTGTATGTAACTGAGAAGAAAATAAATTGGGTTTCTCACACCCACGGTGCTATAAATCATGAAGGAAAATCCAAAGAGTCTGCGAGTTAGTTTTTCCTTTGTCTCCTCTGGAAAGTTGGGAAATCAAATATTTTCTTTCCAGGTCATTTGGATTTACTTATACTTTGAGAAAGTAGGCAAGTCCTTCCATCAGAGACATAAGCATACAGCTGTATGACCCTTTATCCATTGTGTGGATTCCACATTCCCAATCTTCCTTTAGGTATTGGCAGAAGCAGTTTAGCCTTAGTTATAAGTGATAATGAATAAAATCATCATTATCAACTGTTACATTAGACAATTCCTGCCTGCTTTCCAGAGATGAGTAGAGGTGGATTTTGAGCTACCTGGCTTTCTAAATATTCATTCTCTCTCTCTCCAAGCACCTGAGGCAAAATATAAGGTGTGGCAGACAGATTTGAAAATACCCACTCCATGATCCCTGCCTCTGTGTAATCCCTTTTCCTTGAATGAGGGTGGGATTTGCTTCTAAGACATTGAATATGGCAAAGGTGGTGGGATGTCACTCCCATGAATAAGTTACATTATTTATGACTGTCTTACTAGCCAATTTGTTCTCTCTTATTTGCTAGCTGTGAAGAAGCAAGCTTCCATGAAGTAAGTGGCCATGTTGGCAAGGAACTGTATGTAGGTGGTTTCCAAGAACTGAGGAAAGCATCTAGCAAGAAACTGAAACCCTCAGTTCTGAAGCAGTGAGAATATGAATTCTATCAACAGAGTGACTTTGGAAGCAATCTTTTCCTGATGAGACTGCAAACCCAGTTGACACATAGATTGCCACTTAGTGATTCTCTGAAGCAGAGAACCCAGCTAAAGCTGTGTCCAGACTTATGAGCTGCAGACACTATGAGATAATAAATGTGTGTTGTTTTAAGCCACTAAGTTTGGTGATTTGGTTTGCAGCAATAGAAAACTAATACCAAAGTTTTCTGAAAGATATTAAAATACATGAGTAGTCTATGACTCAGTTATATGATATTGTGATCTCATCAGCAACTCCTTCCAACTGAATGACTTCTTTGAACATCCTGAGATTAGTCCACACAAGACTAGCTCATGCCTATGCTAGCATCCTGGTGAACCTTCTAATCAAAGATAAGAAATTCATTAGTAAATTAATCAGTGCTTTATGGAGGATTAAGTGGAGGGTGTAAAGAAAGAGGAAGCACTTTGATTCTTTGGTGATCTTACTATACTTCCAGCCACTTCAGATCAGCCCTCTGCTTCTGTCTCTGTCATCATTTTTCTTTACCCGTCTCCAACCCTGCCACATAACTTCAATGTTCCCCAGAGTAGGTAGATATTTGAATGGTATAGCCAGAGTTTCCAGCTGTATGAGAGGGACAAAATAACTTACTTTTTTTTGCTTCTAGTCATTTAAGTGCCTGAAACTGAAACAACTTTTGCAGTTTCATAAGCAAGATATTTGATCTTTATAAGAGAATATTCAGTTTTCCAGATAGTACAGCATGTATTGGAAAAAAAGATGAGACTTTGATTCAGCACAAATTAGTAGGAAGAACTGAATGAGTGCAAGTATTCAAGGAACTTGAGGTTTATTATTTCAACAATCACATGACTAAAGGAAGGTATAAGAACACTGATCTAACAAGAGTCTCAGAAAAAGCAAAAGCTGAGATTAAATCACATTTCTTTATAAGAGACTTAATCATCCTTTAAAACACAAGAAGTAGCAAAATTATCACATTATATCACATAACACAAGAGTTACATGAGTCTGTTCTTTTGAGAACTTTTCAGTATTTTGTGGAATTAATTAACAAAGTTTTCCAGTACCCCTGAGAGGACTCTAACAGAGTACTTCAAAGAACTAGGCCAGTCAAATACAAAGGAGTAACTTAGAAGATTAAATTAAATTAAATACTAAAATTCTAAGGAGGATCTCAAAATTCCAATTCTGTCTTTATTTCCAGCCACCAAAAATCAATCTCATTTCCTCACTAAAAAATAATTACAAAGACTATTACTTTGAAGTTTCACAAATACCAAATGTGTCTTTTATAAATAGAATTTTCATGAGATTTTTTTTTTCAAATACATGAATTGGAACTTCAGGCATGTCTGTGTAATATTCCATTTCTTAACTTTATCCTTTCTAATGCACCAGACATACCAAAGGAATAACTACATACACACTGAGTGGAAAATGGGATAATGGATTTGGCCAGATTTCCTAAACTATACTCCTCAGATACTAGTGTTTGTAAGATATTAAGGATTATAACTTGAACAAAGTAAGTCTGATAATAGTTTTATTTTCAAAATTAAATGTTTCAGTAAATTTGTGCAACCACTTTGGAAAACAGTTTGGCAGTTCCTCAAAAAGTTAAACATAGAATTACCACATGACCCAGAAATTCTACTTCTACGTATATACTGAAGAGAATTGAAAACATATGTTCACACAAAAATTTGTACATGAATGTTCATAACAGCATTATTCAAAGAAGACAAAATGTCCATCCACTGATGAATGGGTAAACAAAATATGGTATATCCATACAATAGAATATTATTTTGCAATTAAAAAAAGTGAGAGATTGATACATTTCACAATATGGATGGATCTTGAAACATTATTCTAAGTGAAAGAAACCAGACACAAAAGGCCACATATTGTATGATTTTATTTATATGAACTGCAAATGGGCAAATCCATAGAGAAAGAAAGTAGATTAGTGGTTGCCTAGGCTGGGCCATGGAAAGAATGGAAAGTGATTGCTAAAGTAGGAGGTTTCCTTTTTGGGTGATGGAAACATCTAGAATTAGATAGTGGTGATGGTTTCACAACTCCTTGAATTTACTAAAAAACACTGAATTGTACACTTAAATAAATAAACTTTATGGCATGTAGATCTCTCAATAAAGCTATTATTAAAAACTAGATTTTTAATATGTGAAAGAAAAATCACTATTTATGTAACTGCTAATATGGCATAACAGAATAGTAGGATGTCTTATGAATATAGAAAAAGGAAGCTTGAAAGGAATGCTGATTGTCTAGACTTACAATTTCAGCATATTAGTAATTTAAAAATTCTTAATATAATAATTTTTTTAAAATTTACCTAATGTGTTATAAAGTTTTAAAAAAGCATGAAAGTCCAATTTTGGTCTTATCTTTCAACATATCAATAAGAAGTATATTTACTGTCTACTTTAAACCAAGTGTGCTTTATATTCCATGAGCTTCTGTTGGTGTTCCACAAATTTATAAAAAAAAAAAATACTTTATGGACAAATAAGTTTTTTAAAGAAAAGTCTTTTCCTTTCAGGACTTGACAACCGGGTAAGAGTAAAGAAAAAAAAAAAGATTGGATAGTTCCAGAACAGAAAAAAAATGGCACCATTTTATTGTAGCAAGCATTCAGGAAATGTTTCTTAAATAAGTCAGGAGGAACTGGTCAAAATGACCAATTCCAACCTACACTGATTGTTGCAATGGATCTTGCAGAATCCTGAGACAAAAGCACATACAATGGATCAGGCTTACTTCCTCTTTGGAAAATGGATCTACCAAACAGAGTTTTCCAATCTGGGAGCAACTGACAATCAATTGAAATTTGTATTAAGACTATGAGCTCACTTAATTTGCTGTTTGATTGTGCAAACAACATGAGGAATGGAGGGGCATATTCACAAACCTTAGGGAGGTTGTTTTAAGCAATCTATTTAAATGTGTTAAACGTAGATAAACTCTTCCCTTTGTAGTCTACTTACTCCCTCATGATATTTGAGTTCCTTATAATAGCAAATATATTAAGACCTCTCTTAAGTTCTGAGACCTTTTTATTGGTTGTTTCATGATCAACAAGGTTTGAGAGCACCTTTTAGAGGGTTAAGAACTTAGATTTTTCTTAAGTTCTTAACCCTCTTTTCCAAAGGACCAATATCAATGACTCCTACCCTTGTCACCTTGATCAAGACAGCCTTTATTTCTTTGTTTCACAAATAAAGCTGGCTGTGTTGGTTGCTTTTTGGTGATTAAGTCAAATAGACCAAATCACATATCCTCGTCTGACTCCTTCGACTCTTCCTTTGCTTCAATCTTGGCTAGGGCTGCAACGACCGCAGGAGCAGCAGTAGTGGTGGCAGCTACGGGGACAGCAGCTATAACTGCAGATGGATCAGCCAAGAAGGTCTTGACCTTTTCAGTGGGATGGTAAAATCAGTCTCCACAGATAAAGCCAGGACCTGCTTATACCTATTGATGATAGAATGGGGCACAGATGCAACAACTGGGTAACCAATCTGCAGACATTTGCTGGCAACATTGCAGACACCCTCCAGGAAGCGGGAATGCAGAGTCTCTTCTGTAATATCAAGCATTTCAGTGTTGTAGATGCTGCCATTGTCAAACACCTGCTGGATGATCAGTCCAAAGGAGAAGGAGGAGATGTTCAGCATGTTCAGCAATGTGGCTTTGCTGGTTCCCACTTTGTCTCCAGTCTTAAACAGTTGCACATCACTCCGATTTGATGGTATACCCCTGGAGATTTTAGTGGTGATGCCCAAAGCCTGGAAGAAGGAGATCTTCTCGGGGCCCAGACCAGTGTCCTGGGCAGGCATGGTGATGTCACACAGGGGTATGGCACCAGTACGGGCAGCAGTTGGCACCTTATTGTCCAGCAGTCCCTGATCTCAGTGAGGTCCTCCTTGGTGAACACAAAACCCAAGTTCCCCTAGATGTGTGGCAACAGTTTCTCCAGAGCTGGGTTGCTTTCCAGGTATCCTCGGATGGCCTTGTGCATCATTGTGTTCTTGTCCATCAGCACCACAGCCTTCCCGCGGAGGGACATGCAGATCTGCTGCTGCGTCTGCTTGAAGCCCACATTGTCTCCTCCCACTATGAAGCTTTTCGGATCATCATCCAGAAGTTGGATAATCCTTAGGAAGTAATTGGACTTCTAGGTCGCCCTATCTTCCTTGGGCACTATGGCAGTGCTTCAGGGATTGCCATGCAGGGTTTAAAGACAATGCCACTCACACGAGGACGCCTGGCGAGAGAAAGTAGGTGTTGATCTTGATGAGACTTTTCTTTGCTTCCAGGCTGGCTGATCCTTCCTATGCAGATCCATGCTGCTCTGACCCAGATTTCATCTAACTACCTGCCAAAACTGAACTGTGATTGTGAACAGAGATATTCCCACCAGTTACTTAAAAAGAGGTTTCCTGTTAGTATGAACTTCATAATCCTTGAATATAAATAAATACAAAGTATTAAGAGATTGCTGGGTGCAGAGAGAAGGGAGAGAAGTTAAGGAACATTTTTGGAGGCATTCAAAATTGTAAATCCAAATTGGGTGACAAGGATAATTGAACAAGAAAGACACAAAATGCCAGTGTGTCTATTTCTTTAGTTTAATTTCAATTTTATTTACAAAAGCTGTGGAAGCAGAAATATTATTAAACAACATCACATAATGGGATTCCTTGATCCCAACTGTTTTTTCTGTGTGTGTGTGTGTGTGTGTGTGTGTGTTTATACAGGATCTCCTTTTCTCATCACCGGCAATAATACAGGTTCCTTATGTCTTCTTTTCAATAGTAAGCTTACATTTTCAATTTGTTTGAGTTGAACAGTCACTGTGAATTCTGATTAATTCCGAGAGACAAGGGGATAGGGCATCTTGCCAAATGGAATTAGAAAGTTTTAAACAAAATATTTTCCTTTTATTGTAGCAATTTATATTAGGTGGCACACAAAAAGACCTCACCAGATGGCTTTGCTTACTCCACTTTGAATTATGTATTTAGTCTTTAGGCCAGGGGATTCCTATTTACTTAGTATAGTCATAGAGTACCATGAGAGAGTTCCTGCCTAAAAGTTAGTGCCTAGCTTAGTTTCCCGGAGTGTTTTATTTATCTAGAATAACCTTTCTTTTTATAAGTTCTGAGTGGCTACTGTACATAGGAAGTCAAGGTAACCTGATTGCATTTCTGCTGAGGTTGTTATTATCAATCCATTTTCTCAACCTAATTGAACTCTTAGGCTGATAAAAATAATATTGTTTTCACAAAAGTTGTTTTGTCTCATTATTATAGCTTCCATGATACTTTCTAATTACACTATCAAATATTCATCCATTTAATTAAAGTCTCTTTAATTAAAATTTGCTAGAACTTTAAACCTCAGAACACCCAAGAGCTTTCAGGTTTTAGTGAACTTAATTGGCACCTTCAGCCAAAATAGTATTTCATAAATAAATATTAAAACTTTTTTAATACAGGTCCATTATATACCCATTGAATATTCTCATATGAATCATGCATACTTAACAAAGGCTTTCATGTATTTTAGTAGGCAGGGTGAATAATTGAAAGATGATAAAATATAAATTTGGGCCATATTTTTGTTTGCTGGGCTTTATAATGTAAAATGAGCAGAAGAGCTTGCAGCATATTCAGAACTGTTCTACAATTTTAAATAGAAAGATAACTTTCTAGTTTATTAATATTTTAGAAACCTTTCCAGCTTAGCTAAGAGCAAATAATTTGGGGTCAGATTTTATTTTAAAATGTTCTAATATTTGCTCAGAGAGTCTTGGATTTTTATCTTTTTTAAACATACTTTTAATTATTTAAAAACAAATTTTATGAATCTTTAAAACACAGACTTTGAAAAAGTATCTGTTTGTTTTTTGCTACAAATAATTAAACTCAACATAAAAAACCATCATAACATCAGATGCAGCTATATCAAAGAGAATATATTCCTACAAAATTCAATGATGAGCACCAGAGATTTTCACTTGTATCAACTTAGGCAAAGCGGTAGAGTGCTATGGTCTGAATGTTTATGTCTCCTCAAAATTCATGTGTCAAAATCCTAACCCCTAAAGTTATGATATTAAGAGGTGGGGGGCCTTTGTGAAGTGATTAAGTCATGAGAGCAGAGCACTCATGAATGGATTTAGACTCCGTATAAAAGGATCCAAAGAGACCCTAAGCGATTCACAATATGAGGATACTGCGAGAAGTAGGCAGTCGGATTCCCTTCCTCCACTCCAGAAAAATCACTGTTCTGATTTAGGTGCATATTATTTCTATTTCTGTCTTTACACTATACACTACATATGCATACTGTTAAATAATAGATAATACTGTTTTCAACATTTTAAAACTTCATATAAGTGGTATAACTTGCAGCTTGTGATTTGCTCAACACTATATATTGGATATTTATCCATGCTGACACATGTAGATCTACATCATTCATTTTCACTGCAGGATGGTATTCCATTAGGTTAATATACTACACATTAATTATTCATTCTTTTTTGGTATACATTAGTGTTGTCTCAGTGTTTTGCTGTTGCAAGCAATGTCCTAAGAGCACTCTTGTATATGTCTCCTTGTACACATGTGCACACATTTCTTTAAGTTATATGCTAGGAATGGAATTGCTGGGTCATAGAATAGGCTCATCTTCAGATTTATCACATTAACACCGAAGTATTTTCCAGATGGACTGGATTTGTTTTTGTGTTCTCAATGTTCTACTCCTTCAGCTGCACTTGGTGTACAGACTTAAATTTTTGCCATTTTGGTGGATGGAAAATTGTGTGTTCTCAGGCTTGAAGTTGAGTAGATTTTTCTGTGTTATTGATCATTTAGAGTTCCTCTTTTGTGAATTATGTTTTCATATACATAACCCTTTTTTTCTCTTAGTGTTAGATTCTTTGCTTTATAGTAGTTATTTCTGTATTTGGATTTTTGGATATTGCTTCTTTGTCAATTTATTCTAATAGTCTATTCATTATCTCTGGGCCAGCCCTACACTGGCATAGTTATAGTAGCTTTATGTTACCTTGATACCTGTTAGAGAAAATTCCTCCATATCTTTCCTCTTCTTTAAGTGTGTTTCAACTACTCTTGGCTTACTGTATTTCTACGGAAATAAATTTGTTCAGTTTCTGCCAAAAAACACTGTAAGGATTTTGATTGGAATTAAATTGAATTCAATTTCTGGAATAATTTGGATGAATTGACATCTTTATGACATTGATTCTTCTAAACTACAAACTATGGAGTTTCTCTGCAACTATGTAGATTTTCTTTAATGTCTTTCAATTGAGTTTTAAAATGATTTTTAAAAAATGACTTGCACATCTTTGGAATTTATTTCTAAGTGCCTAATATATTTCGTTACTATTTTAAATGACATCCTTTTGTAACATTACACTTTATAACTATTTGCTGCTAGTAATTACGCACCCAATTGATTTGGAATATTGACCTGATATAATCATAGACTTTTATGAAGACTTTTATTAATTTTAATAATTTATTTATAAATTCTCTTGTATTTTCTATGTGTGCAATCTTCTCGACTGTAAGTAATGAATATTTTGTTTCTTTCTTTCTTATAATTGATCATCTTGGCTGAGGCCTTCACTATAGTGTTAATAGGAAGCAGTGATAGCAAGCATCCTTATCTTGCCTTTTTTTTTTCCTTTGGTACATGAAAAACTTCCAAGACTATACTATTAAGCATAATGTTTTTCACAGTTTTGGAAAGATACTCCTTATGAAAATAAGATAGTGTTTTTCTATTTTTAATTTGCTAGCCAAATATGGCAAATTTTGTCAAATGATTTTTCTGTGTGTAATGATGTAAAGGTATAGGTTTTCTCCATTAGTCCATTAATGTGGTTAGTTATATAAACAGACTTTCAAATGTTAAATCAATCTTTCACTGACAGGATAAGCCTAGCTTGGTCATAATTTTAAAATATATATTCTATATTCAATTGCTTATATTTGGAAGATGTTTGCATCTATATTCCTAGTTGATATTAGGTAATAACTTTCTTTCTTCATAACTTATTTATCTGACTTCAGTATCAAGATTATACTAGCCTCAAAAAAACTGAGTTGTGAAGAATTTCCTAATTTTCTAATATCTGGAAAGTTTATTCAACAATTCGAATGATCTGCTCTTCCAATGTTTCTTAGAAAGATGTATGAAAGTCTGGGCCCATTTATTTGTGTGGTGAAGGGCTGGATAGGGAAGAGTTTTAACTACTGATTTGATTGCTTTAATGGTTATCAGTCTAGTCAGGGCTTCTATTGTATTGACTCAGTTTAAAGTTATATTTCTTTATAAAACTTGGTAATTTTTATCTTATTTCTTTAGAATTTTTGACATAAAATTGTTGATAGTTGTAGCTATTATTTTTAACCTCTACTGTATCTATATTACATATCCATTTCATTCCTAACACTATTTATTCACTCTAATTCTTTTCTTGATCAGTCTTGCCAAAGACAAGTCTATTCGTGATTTTCAAAGAACCATTTTTTTCTTTGTTGATCCTCTTTATTGGAATGATTATTTTTGCTTCATGAATTTCTTTTCTTGTATTTATTTTCTAATACACACTATCTTTGAATTTATTTTGTTGTTGTTTTTTTGTTTCTAAAATTTAATGCCTATCTATTTAATTTTCAGCCTCTAGTTTTTTCTAACATAAACATTTAAGGCTATAAAATGTCCTTGAAATTCTGTTCTACCTGTATCTCATGAAGTTTATGTTATGTTTTAATTGTTGTTTAGCACTAAATATTTTTTCCTGCTTTCCATTATGGTTTTTTGACATATGAATCCAATGGTTTTTTGGTTTTTTTTTTTTTTTTGGTAATTTTCAAAAGTATGTTACTATTTTTAGTTATTTTGTTTTCATTGTTGAGAATGTGGTCTGTATAATTATTCTTACAAATTTGTTTAAACATTTGTGGATTACTCTTTGGTCAATTTTCATAAAAGATCCATATGTGCTTGAGAAAAATGTATATTTCCTACTTCTTGGGTGCAGGGTTCTGTGTAAATTCATAAGATCAAGCTTGTTAGTTGTGGTATTCAAATTTCTAATGTTTTTACTAATGTTTTTGTATATTTCATCTACCATTTAATGAAAGAATCATTTGAAAATTCTTCCACTCTTATTGGGAAATTGTTTCCCTTTATGTTAGTTTTGTTTGATATAAGTTGAGTCTACATTATTAGATACATGTGAGTTTAGAAATTTTATATATTCCTGGAGAAATGTACTTTAGCATTATGTAGTAGTGCTCTTTATCCCTAAATATGCTTCTTCCTTAGAATACTTTTAAATACTATTAATAAAGCTACATCAACCTTTCTCTTAATTAGTATTTTATTCTATATGTTTTCAACTTCTTTTGTGTTTTTTGTAAAGGGTTCATGGCTGTATTTTTTTATTGCCATTGAATATCCTCTGTGTTTTAACTGGTAAGTTTAGTCCATTTGCACTGTTATGATTGTGATACAGATTTATTTTTATCATATTATTTTAAGCTTTCTATTCACCCTTTTTTCTGTGCTTCTCTTGCTCACTTTTTTTTAACCTTTTTTGGGGAGGGGATTGCTTGAGTGTTTTAAAATTATTACTACTTTATTACCCTTTAGCATTTTTAAAGTTATGCTGTCTTCTTATTTTTATGAATACTCTTATAACAATAATATACATCCTTGACTTAATGAAATCTAATATTAATACCTCTTCCCTTTTTCAGTCAATACAAGAATCTTCAAATACATTAACCTTGACACAATTTCTTCTATTCTAGATGTTGTTCATGGCCAACAATTTAGTTTCACCTTATTTTCTTACTTCTAATATTAGTTGTTATCATTATCATTAAATCATCTCTAGCATCACCATCATTTTGTAGTCCATGTTAGTTTAGATCAGAAGTCAAAAAACTTTTTCTGTAAAGGACTAGATAGTAAATGTATTGAGCTTCGTGAGCCATACAATCTGTTTTGCAATTACTCAGCTCTGCTGTTGTAATGCAAAAGCAGCCATAGGCAATATATGAATGAGTATATTAATAAAGGTTGCTCAAACAGAATCAATAGGGGATACACACACACACACACACACACACACACACACACACACACACAGAGAGAGAGAGAGAGAGAGAGAGAGAGAGAGAGAGAGAGAGAGAGAGAGAGAGATTTATTATAAGGAATTGGCTCAGGTGATTATGGATGTTGACATGTCCCAAGGTCTGTAGTTGGCAAGCTGGAGACCAAAGAGAGACAATGATGTAGTTCTAGTCTAAGTCCAAAAACATGAGAACCTGGAGAGCCAGTGGTGCAGTTCCAGTCCAATGGCCAGCATGCTCAAGACCTAGAAAGAGCCAGTATTTCAGTTTTAATCTGAAGGCATGCAAAAATTATGTCCCAACCTAAAGGCAGTCAGGTGGGAGGAGTGTCCTCTTACTCTCGGTAGGGTCAGATTTTTTGCTCTATTCAGGCTTTCAACTGATTAGATGAGAGCCACCCACATTAGGAAAAGCAATCTGCTTTATTCAATCTACTGATTTAAATATTGATCTCATCCAGAAGGACCCTCATAGACACATACAGAATAATACTTGACAAAATGTGTTAGCATTCCATTATCCAGTCAAGTTGACACATAAAATTAACCGTCACAATCAACATGGCTGTGGTCCAATAAAACTTTATTTACAAAGCAAATGGTGGTTTGGATTTGGTCTGTGGGCTATAGTTTACTCATTCTGGTTTAAATGTAAGACATTGGCCCATATCTTTGTCTACCATTCTTTCTGGTATGTTAGTCATTCCTACTGTGTTTATTGTTTCTTTTCTTAAAGTCTGTCGGTTAGAGTTTCTTTCAGCACCTTGTCTTTTTTGACTGTATCTTGGTTTTTTTTTTTTTTTTGTAGTGTTTTAAAGTCTATATTTATAAATCTTTAAGCATTTCAAATATATTTATCTGCATCTGATCTTTTCGATAGCTCATGCTGTTCAGGCTTTAAATTTGATGATTGGTATTTATGCTGACCCTTATTCATGGTGACATCTTGCCTTGTGCATCTTATAATTTTTAATTGTTTTCTCATATTCAACTTGATTTTATCTGTGGGAATATTGCATCTCCCAAAGGATTCACCTCCTAGTAGCATCACCTTTTGGGCTAGGATTTCAGCACATGAATTTTGGGGTGACACAAACATTCAAACCATAGTGAACGGGCTGCATCAGTAGACTGAATCCCATTCAATAACGCTTTTAACCAAAAAAGAAGGATTTTGTAATATTAGCAATACCTGGCTTCACAGCCATTTATACCAAAAGAAAAAAAAGTCTGAAGCATTTATTTGGTCACAAGCTCCTTGTGATTTAGTTGTAAGCTGATAGAAGTCATCAGGACTAGTCAAATAGTTTGCTTAGTTCTCTCCTTCCAAGTCCATGGTAGGACTATACGTTCTCACCTGCTTTAAATTTAGGTGAGGCCAACTGAGCTGCTTTGGAAACTTTAAGGGCTGGTGTGGTGTCTCTTTTCCTGTCTTATTGACCATGGAAGTAGGTATTGTAACAGAATTTCTGTCAGCCTAGATCCCTGAATAACTGTGATGAGCAGAGCACTCCCTGTCAATCCATACTGTATATTATGTGTGCGTGAAAAATAAATGTTTGTTAAGTCACTGAGATTTTAGAGTTCTTTGTTAATGCATCATAACAAAGCCTCCGTTGTCTGGTATATTGCCCCTACTCCAACATCAAAACAAACCAAACCTAATTTTAATCTTTTTTAAAAGAAATTTTGTATAATATTGATAAGATAAAATAATCTCATCCTATGATGCAACATTAAATCACATCTGAAGTATTGCCTTAATTCTGGATATTATAATTTAGGATGAACTTAAACAAACTAGAATGAGTTCAAGGGAAGGGAACCATGTTGGTGATAATCTAGAAAACATGTACATGATAAATGCTTTTCTTTCTTCAAGTTTTATTGAGATATAATTAACATACAGAACTGTGTAACTTTAAGATGTTCAGCATAATGATTTGACTTCCATACATCATGAAATGATTACCACAATAAGTTTAGTGAACATCCATCATCTTTTATAGATACAAAATAAAAGAAAAAGAAAAATAATATGTTTTCCTTGTGATGAGAACTTTTAGAATTTAGGAGTTGTCCTTCAACTAGTACAACACTGCTGAGTTTAAAGAACATTTTAATAACTTCTATTGTCAATAAAACCTAAACTCTTCAACTTAGCACTGAAGACTCTCAGATATCAGTGAATTGCCTATTTCTTCATCCTCATCTTCCCCTACTCCACATACTTAATGCGTGGCTTCAGCAGAACCAAATTTATTAGAGTTCCCAAAAGTGTCATATTTTCAGTGATGTTCTTCAACCTGGGATGCGTTAACCTATTTCTTTTCAAGATTCAGCTCAAGACATACTTCCTCTGGAATGCACTGCTTGATTGGAAAGGTGGAGTGGCTGCTCCTTCCCACTCCTTTCCTTATTTCCTGCCAAGTGGAATTAGATACTTCACCTTCCTGTTTCCATAAGACTTGTGCATAGATGAATGCTGACAGGTGTCATGTATTTTTATAATAAAATTAAATGGAATTAGATGACTTCCTGGCCCCTTCAAACTCAAAGAATCTATGTAAACATAAGATTGATGTTACTAGGTTCAGTGCACAGATTTCATGGTGAAATGTCTTCATAAGGAGATATTAGTGGTTAGTATTGATCTCCCTGGGTCTCTCTGCTTTTCTGAGTTTTTGTTTTTGTTTTTTCTGTAGAGATCCTTTATTTGAGTTGAGAAACACATTTGATGCAAAATTGGCCTTTTTCTCAAAATTTAACTTTTTAATAATAGTAATATCTTCATGTTTCTCTATGAATATTTAACTCTTTATTTGACTATTTTATGCATACTTTAAGTTACTTAACCTTAATGTAAATTCCATGAGCTCTGCAAAGTAGAAATTACATCAGGCTTATGAGATTCATCTAAAGACATGTAGCTAGTTACAGAAAGAACTGTACCAGAATGCAGCTAAACCTCCTATAGGTTCTTAAGTATGTTGTTAAAAAGACACATCATTAAGTGGAGAGATGGGAAAACTAACTGTTAAGATTTCAGTTTATCCTGTATTTATTTTTAGGTTTAATACACTTACAATAAAATTGCCAATAAGCCTTTTTTTAATGTGACAGAATTACCCTAAAATTTATTGTGAGTAGTTGAAAGGCAAGAACACCAAAGAACTTATTGGAAAAAAAAAGAGTAATGGAGAAGGCCATCAGTCATTACAGTTTATTTAAAACATCAATAATTCAAACAGCATGATACCAGTGTAAGAATAACCAGATCAATGAAACAAAATAGATAACATAAAACAAGCCTTAGAACTCATAAGGAGTATGTGGTAAAAGTGAAATCATAAATTATTGGAAATAGAAAGATGAATTCAAAAAATCCTGCTGGGATAATTGATTATGTTTTGGAAAAATAAAAGTAAAACACTTATCTTGTTACTCTACCAAATAAGCTCTGGGAGAATGAAAGAGATAATTAAAACATAGTCAAACCAGAGAAACAGAAATGTAAAAATATACACCTGTCACTAGTAATACCTATCAATGATACCTACGTCAGGTAGTGTGAAAAGGATCAAATATATTTATACAGATAAGCATTTAATTATTGGCACAACACTATGAAATGGTTAATCAGTGGCAAGACCAGAATTTGAATTCAGGCAGATCTGATTCCAAGTCCCACTATATTCTACTGTTACAAGTATCTAATTTGGAGAGATCATTGTAAAGTCAGATGTAATTGAGAACAAGATAAATCTTACTATATAGACATGAGTCTTATAAGGGGAAAGATTTGGGAGCATGGAACCTCTATAAAATATGGTGTTTATCATTTGGATTTTTCTGTAAACTTTTCACATCACAAACTGAATCTTATGTGCCGTGTTGTGAGGCGTGGGGTGGTGGTGGTGGGGATTCATTGTAAGTGAGGAAAAAAACATAAAAGAATAGCTTTACTAAACAATTTGAAAAATGTTGGATCATTCACATGCAGGAGAAGTCTAATATTTACATGAGAGGAAAGCATTGATTCCATTTCTACAATGAACATAGGGTGATTGAGGAATATTGAGGAATCCAAAGAACGTGCACCATTATGGTATGAAGTAGTGGGACTGAGCAGATGCGACAAATAATGCTGAAAGAGAGAGCAGTGACCACAGTGAGATGGTGGTCTTGAGTGACTCTTCTCTGGACATAAGGAAAATCATTGGTGTATATCACTGGGAGGTAGAGGACTGAACAGAGAGAACATGAAAAATGCAATCAATCCTTAACAAGGTTTATTCATAAGCATGTATACAATATTCCTGGGAACTTTTAGAAAATTTTAATACTGGACCATTTAACAAGAGGTCTGGAAATCTTGCATTAACAAGTCTAGGAAAAAGTGTATAGACAATCCGCTCCTTGGCAATAGGAATTTTAGCTAAATACCCTGTACTACTTTCAATTTTGAACTTGAAATGTAAGATTCCTAGTGCTTGGCTCAACTGAAAGGGCAAGAAAAATCCTGACAGACTGCTTCCATCAGTATGCACACACAAATCACTGCTTATCCTACAAACAGTGCTTTCTCTGCCATGACGAACTCTAACATCTGATCGAAAAATCCCAGGTTGTTAATCTCGTGATAATCCTACGGCAGCTGTATCGCAGTCTCTCAGAAAAAAAGTCTATTTCTAAGCAAATCAAGTTTGATTTGAGTTGAATTATGGGATGTATAGAGAATTGTTTTACCCTTGTTGCTAATTGTGTTTTTCACATAGGAAAATAATCATGGATCAGTCAATCAGTAACCCCTTCATTCCTTAAAGATGCATATTTCTGTTGATGGATTGGCCAATACAAAATTTTCAGCATTTCAAATGGTTAATCATCCCAGGAAATTTCAGATTGATTATGTTCCTTACATAGACTAATCTGTTAAGGAGTTTGATTAAAAAAAATGATTAAAAAACTCCCAGTGCTATCATTCTGCTGGATTTGTTTTTAAGTTGAGGCTTTAAAATAATTAAATAGTACTTGATGAATTGGAAATCTCTTCCAGTAATTGCAGAGATGGTTTGCTTCTTCATGTTCTGCAAGGCTTTTAACATTGTCTTTATACATACCAAAGCCAGCTTAAGGAATACACACACACACACACACACACACACACACACACACTCACACACCATTGATCATTCCAACATGGATATAGAAGATTCTATTTGTTCTGCTGGCTACCCTTTTGCTCCCTAGGAATTTCTGTTCTCCCCAAATGATATTTAAAAATTAAACAAAGGAGAGAGTTTGCTGGAGACAAGTACTTGTGCAAGGAATAAGAATTTTGATGTTTAAGGCTTTGGGGAGGAGCCTGTAAAAATGTTAAAAAGAGCACCAAACACAGCTCTCAAATCCCTTTATGCCAATCCTCACACAGCTCTTAATCCAGGCATCATTCTAATGCCTGTTACTAGCTCTTAAAGCCAATGGTGAAAAAGAGGGTATGGGGGAAGGGATAGCTGGACAAATTTAGGACTAGACTTTCTCATCCTTATTCATACACAAATTATCAATTTAAAATTACATAAGTATTTGGGTGAGTTTTGTTTTGTGGTCTGTTTTGTTTGTTGCTTTGATTTCTTTTTATTTTTGCTTTGATAATCTTTTCAAATATCGTCAGTGTTTTCATCCTGTCAGACGGACTAGAAACTGAATGTACAGACACTCAAGCAGGGAGCTTAGACCAATGAAAATGTCCAGATCAGTGTTTTATTAGAGGTACAAACAACAGACCTGGCTACCAGGAAACCAGGAAACTAGGTTCTGATCCTGCTTTGCCATGGGTCTCTTTGTACTGATATTTCCTCATTTGCAAAATGGACAAAATAATGTTGGCCATATCATCATTGATATTGTGAGGATGAACTGAAATGAAGGGTGTGGAAGTATTTCGAAACTTACAAAACCTAAAAAAAACCCAAAAGGGTTGCCATCCTAAGAAAGAAACAAAAGAGGACAAAGAGTCAAAGGTCTTGACATTTTTCTCACTACCAATGAGTTTAACAAAGCATAAAGCAAGGAAATAAAAGCATTGTTATATTTTATAAATGAAATTATGAAATTGTTCTATCAGCAAAAAGTACACACACACATGCACACACAAACACAGAGGATTTATTTACTTTTCCTAGAAATGTTGTCTCTCAACAATGTGTCAACTAGGAGACTTTGGATACAGCTAGCTTTACCATAGAGAGAATACAGAACACACTCTTGGAGGTACTTTTATTACGTTTGATGTCATAGTCAAGCCTTTCTGTATTTTTCTAGTTACACCTCCGATTACTGATTCTTTTTCAAACACCGTGTAGTGAATGAGCTGTTTCCAGAAGCCTTTGGTTTTTCCCTTAAATCTTTAAAGCCTCATGTTTTGAAAAAGTTGCACACATATGGCTAATCAAGCCAATCATCCTTAGACACAGAAAAATCCTTTTCATAATGTTTCATATTTTCTCTTTGATATTTCATTCTTTTGATATTTCCAATGCAGTTCTCATTGGCATTGTTTAAACAATATACTTGTTTTTCTTAAAGTATACACACATGGCTCAGCTCAAAATTCAAGGCAGCAGCATAAATGATGGGTAGAGTGTAGATTCTGGAGACATAGAGATTCAGGGTTCTTACCCTAATTCTACCACATATTAGCTGTATGACCTTGGGCAAATTATTTAACTTCTCTGAACTTCAGGTGGTAGTAATACCTTCCTCACAGGGCTGATGAGATTCTTAAAAGATAAATATATTAAATTTCCACTGCAAGGTCTGGCATCTAGAAGGTAACTGATAAATGTTACTACTAGGATAATAACTGTAGATTTGAGTAAACAATGAGCATGTTCAATTGCTTGGCAGATATCATTGATAAATTACCAGTACACTTGGACTTGAAATTTTTAGTGCCTATTGCTTATATACCTTCATGTGTACCTCTTTGTAAGTTCAATGACTACTAGTTTTTCACCCTTAAAGTTCAGTTCAGCAGAAATTTATTGAACACTCACTGAGTGCCAGTCACTGTGTTAAGCACTGGGGAGTTGAAGATGAATAAGGCAGGGACCTTTCATGGGAGGAACGCTTTAGGATCCAGAAGTGAAGAAACTCATTTTATCTATCTTAGTACTGAGGAAAAGGGAAAAATATTGATGATTATCAGCTGAATTATGTGTTTACATTTTGATAAATGGCATCTAAGATTGTCCTTTATTTGTTAAAGTGTAGAAAAATGGAAAAAAAATTCACTCTTTTTGCTTTTCATTAATCTGCTTCTGTGTGTGCAGATAATGAACATCAGAGAAACAAGGCATCCACCAACATTATATTATAAATTCTCTCAGTATTTCTTCTGGGTTTTTATTGCTTTTTTACATGTCTTGACATTTTCATGTGAGTAAAATATGGCCCCACAAGCTGTTCTCAGTCAGGTCTACAAAGGGAAAAGTCATTCAATAAACATAAAAAAATAAGGTAAAAGAAAGTGCTGGAAGCCAATCCACAGATGATATAGGTTTGAGTGTTCTTTTTTTTTTTTTTTCACTTTGATTAAAACTGCATGCAATAGTGCATTTGAGGAATATTATTTTGTTGTTGTTATTGCCCCGAAAATATAGAGTTAGACCAGTTAGAGTAACCACAGGTTACCCAGCTGCCTTGGATGAATAGAAAAAACTCTAAAGGATAAAAATCTTTGTCTAGGTATACAATAGCTGATCAGATCATAAAAGTATTCTGTTAGATTCATGTTCTTGATGGAAGGAGTTCAAATCCTTAGACAGAACACAGGGGTTGGTTGTACGAGACCTCTGGGCATTATCCCAACCCCAGAGTTCTGGGCTATAAGTGTAGGGCTGCTCCCGGTTTCTTCTAATCCAGATCCTCATGACTTCAACTTCAGATTACCTTCGGTCCCCAAAGGATCCTGGTGTAGTGCAGAGACTAAGAAGTCAGACTTGGAAGCTAGATAATGTGAATCTTGGCTTTTGCCTCTTACTATCTGTGAAGTTGGAAAAAGTACTTAACTTCTCTGTCTCAGTTTTCCCACCTGATTAAGAATACCTGCTTCATAAGATCATCGTGACTTTTAAAAAATTAACAGATGTCATATGCTTAGACTTATACCTTGCATGTAAGAAGTGTTGATTGCTCTTATCAGTAGCCTGACTTGTTTAATTGAAAATGCTGTCTGGATTTTTGGTGAATTTTTTTTAAAAATCCATTTTAATTAGTCAATGATTAGGAAGATATTGGGTATTCACCCTGTGATCAGCACTATGATTGATGCTGAAAAAGAGAAAAGTATAAAGACTCTTGATTCTGATGTAGCCCCTAATTTTTGAAATTGAGGAGCAATGAGATGCTCCACATTTTAGAAATGGTTTTAAAAGATTAGCTTTGTTTTTCTCTCTTTCTCCCTTTTACTATTATTTAACTTTAAGGAAGTCACATCACAGCATGGCTTTGTTCCTGTTTCTCTCTCTCTCTGTCTCTCTCTGTCTCTGTCTCTCTGTCTCTCTCCCCCTCTGTGTCTCTTAGGTACAGTTCAGTAAGATTTCTAGTCTGATGAGAATTCCAGTGTCTTCACCAGTCTCTTGCACTGAATAAGGTGCAAAATCCTTCAAACAGCTTTCTCTGTAGATATATGTCCATTCATATGGATGACTTTTTCTAATTCTGCCCTATGTATGAAGGCCTTCTTATGCAGATGTTAACCACTAAGTATAAAAAAAATTTATTTAAAAAATAAAAAATAAATTAAAAAAATTTTAAGTTTCTTTTGTATATAGCACAGGGAACTATGATCAATATCTTGTAATAACCTTTAATGGAAAAAAATGTGAAAATGTTTATATGTGTGTATATGCGGGACTGGGACATTGTGCTGTACACCAAAAATTGACATATTGTAACTGACTGTACTTCAATTAAAAAAAAAAATGCAGCACAAACAGGTTAAGTAGTAGAAATTTCTGTACCACAAGTCATATTCTGTTGCATTTTCTTTTCCTTAGTTTTGGGAAATGCAGTTGTTTTTGCTTTAATTCCCTATTTTGGGGAATCTTCCTCCTACGTTCCCCAGAGTGGTTACCTTCAATGACCCTCATCTCAAAATGCTGTCAAGAATTTGATGTGTTCACATATTTGGAGAATAATCAGCCTCTGAGCTAGTTCACATTTTATACCTGTTGTATCCTGATGAAATTGATTTGCCTCTCAATGTAGATGTTCAAATTCTTTCTTTGATCTTTCAAGGCATATGCAAGAATCTTTCTTATTTTATCTCTGCTTGAATTGATGAATGCCATGACCTGTCCTTAAATTCTGACTTAGAATAAGGACTATTTTAGTTGGCATTGAAATCAAAATTTGTTCCAAAGATGAAGTGGGCCAATGGGATTCAGTGAGAGCACTCCTCAGTATATTCTCCCACTGCATATGAAATAACCACTTGCCTCACTTGTGACAAGGAAGGATATGACATTTGTAAGGTTGTGGAGAGAAAGGATTTCCTCTTTGTCTTGTTTCCGTGAACAAAATCAGTTCATGGTCTACAGGAAAAAATTAAAACTCTACCTTTTTCCTACAGTCAGACAGAAATATCTGACCTGAATATAATAAATGCCCATCTGAAAGCACTTAATAGTAATAAATTATTTTCTCAGTGTCTTTGTTATTGTCAGTACCATTTCCGATAAACAACATTTACTTCCAGAATATTTGAATTCTTATGTGTTGTAAACAGAGAAGTGTGACATGGTTTCTTTCCCATGGGAATCTTCCTGAGAGCTCATTTGAGCTGTGACCTGCTTAAGCTGCCAGGAAGTATTAGTATTTTTGTAGGATCTTTAAAATGGAGATCCAGAGTGAAGGACAATGCATCAGAATGAGACCTTTTTACTCTACAGCAAACGAAAAATACCAGAAAGTATATTTTCTTTCGTAGAGAAGTGTTTCACAACTTTCACCCTTTATCAGACATTCTTAATAGGGAAACCTTATCTGTGAAATTACTTTTCCTTCTCAGTAAAAATTATTCTATGCAAATTGTGTGACTTGGATCCTAGAATTCTGGCTGGCAGCAGCTAGATTTAAAGTCTGTGACAGTATCGAGGCAAGTATGAAATCCCTCTGAAGATACGGGATTGATGCAATTCTAGGTGAATAAAGTCATAAGTATAGAAATATAGTACAGTAGTTTGGGTACATTTGTAAATGGGATTTTCTGTAAGTCCAAGAATAGTCTTTTAAATAGTAATCTGATGTTATTTTTTAAAAAGGAAGGGATTGGGGAAAGGAATAACTGTTTTGGGGATAAAGTCTTTTATTTGTTGGATTCTTTTGACTTCCAGAACTGCTTAAGGACAAAGAATCACCTAAGCATGTTATCATAAGAAACAAATGTGGTTCAGTTGTGATAATAACCACAAACATTTTGCATTTTCAAGGCATTCAATTCCTGAATGTGTCCTGTTTGTTTTCTGGTCTTTTTCTTCTGTGGAAAGCATAGTGTCCCCTGCATTTACAATGCCTCATTGCTTAGCTAATTTCTCATCCTCTAATCGCCCCAATTTAAATATCACTTCCTTCAAGAAGCCTTCCAAGGTACATCAAATTAAGTTTATGTGTTCTGCAGCTTTCATAGTACCTTTGACTTTTATAGTTTAGCATATATCACATTGTATTGTACTTAACTTCTTCTCACATCTTGCTCCTTGACTAAGTATAAGCTTCCTCCACTATAAAAAGGTAACTGTTTTTTATTGAATTTATACTCTAGGCCAGGCAGTATTCTAAGCACTTTACATATTTTATAGTTTTTACTCCTCCACACAATGATAACTTTTATCAATCTGTTTTATAGATGAGCAAACTGAGGCATATAAAGATTAAATATCTTGCTCAAGGTTACACAGCTTATGAGTAGTAGAGATAGACTTTGAATAGACACCAGAGTGTAGCCTTTTAGCCATTACTTTATGCTGTCTCCTTAAGGTCAGGGGCCATGTCTGGCTGCTTTCCTGTTATAATCTTAGAGACCAAAACAGTGCCCGGTAGAGAAAAGTTTCACAATAGTAAGTATACACAAACACATCTGTGGAATGAATCAGTGCATTCACAAAGAAAAGCACCAGTTGTTAGGCAGACAGCATATGCAGTTGCAGGAATATAGCTGGTTCTTGACTGAAACCCTCTTGAAATTAAAATGAATACATTTAGTTATTAGATTCTAATATTAGCCCTGATACTTGCCCCACTCACATCTACAAATCAATATTGTCTTTCCAGAAAACTCTTCGTGTTTTGTTTTTTTCAATTTAATCAAGTCACAAAGAGAAACAATGCATACAACATGGATCTTTAGATAGAGGAAAGTGGGATCAGAAGTTTCAACCTTAGTAAGGGCTGGGCCAGATAAGAGGACAATGGTAGGCATACCTCAGCTGATGTTTGCTTTGACTGATAGGGACTTGAATTTGCATGAAGATTTCTATATCAAAAAGCAGAAAAACAAATGAGCATACAACTTTTAGCCTACAGTTTCCCAACAATCTGCAATTCCATCTGACACAAGCTTATTTTTAGGTAGACCCGGTTGATGGGTATGTGCATACTCACACACACACGTATTTGTTTAAAATAAGTACACTGCACTTATGAACATAACTCTTGGAAAATATCAAAAGTTAAATGTTGGGTTTGACATTTTCTATAGGCTTAAAAAAAAAGCCCTGGTTGCTTCATGAATCCTGGTTAAATTGGGTCTGCATGAGTTATTGCCAGTTTCAGTCCATGGCAACATTATGTGGTATCTTAGACGGAGCCTGATCATGCCCCAGAGAGACAAGTTTGTCTAGTGGAATATGTCACTGGGCGACATCCAGAGGAGAGATCAGAGGATCGTTTTCTTCACTCAAAAATTGCCTGGTGTACTTTAAACAAAGCCATCAGTAATGCTGATATGTCAACATAATTTAATTTATGATCTTATAAGCTATTGCCCTGAAATCATTAAGTAGTCTAAAAAAAACACTAGAAATGATCAGTGTATCTTACAAAGGTCCTGAGACTTGTGTGACCTTATGAATACAAGTTATGGACAAAAAGAATTTTCTGCAAAGAGGTCCTAGAAACAGTGTCCAGTTACTCTTAAACCTCAGACTGAAATTGGCATCCATATTAAGGAAAGAACAGAAGTAATTTCTCATATTAGAAATTGTAGGAAAGACTGGTTATGTTTTGTTGCTTCTCTGTTAGGTTTTCTTACTCAGGGAGGTTGCTATGGTTTAAAACTGGCTGTCCTTAGAAAGTCAATACTGATGTGTCATGATGTAGTACATAGTCATATATTAAGATATAAAAATGTTTCTTTCTACTCTGACCACTGTTTACACGTGTGTGTGTGTGTGTGTGTATGACTTAATTAATCCAGGTATATAATTTTGTACAGTTGTTATTAAACTCACTTAACCTGTGGAAACAGCAAATTAGCCTATCCATTGAAGCAACAAATATACGTGAGAATCAAGTGGCAGTCATTTACAGGTTATTTCAAGAATGTCCATAAAACATTTCATTTTTTTTAAATATCCCAATCTATTCTTTTCTTATATCTGCAAGCCTATTCCACCTTCCAAAAGAGTTATCAACTAAGACAATACATTTGAACAACTCCTTTCCTTTTGCCCTCCCCTCACAATTTTAATGGGTTTGGGGAATGATAGAACCAGGTGTTTCTCTTCTATATAAACAAGGGCTATGCCAGATATCCACTGTAGATTTCAGGTACTACTTTCATTTTTAGATTTTAAAAATGTAATTGAAAAATATGCATACAGAATATGAAACATATTTGGGTTTTCTTTCAAGTAAATGTCACTTAATTTTTTTCAGCTTTATTGAGATATAATTTACATTTGGCATTGTGTAAGCTTAAGGTGTACAGCCTCTTAATACATTTATATATTGCAAAATGATTGCCACCATAATTTTAGATAACACCTCTTTCCCATCACACAATTACCATTTCTGTTTTGTGGTGAGAACTTTTAAGATCTACTCTCTTAGCAACTTTCAGGTATATAATACAGTATTAATATAATCACCATGCTGGACATTAGATCCCTAGAACTTATTTGTCTTATAACTGACAGTTTGTACCCTTTTACCAACATTTCCCCATTTCCCCACCTCCTAGCCTCTGGTAACCCTCAGATATTACATAAAAATCATTAAAGTCACCTAGTAAGGAAAAGCAATGAATCTGAGACACATGCATATGAGAAGCTCACGATCACTGGGTTCTGTTCACCATGTGTAGTTTGGGAAAGAGTTTATACTTGCAGATTTTGTAGGATAATGAATGAAAAATACAAAATTTTCTTCTGCAATGTTATGATTCTAAAGCCTGTAAACTTGAGAGTTATAGGTTAATGTCCTTTGTCCTTCTAAGGAGCATTGAAATGATTCAAAAGTAAAGTCTTCTTGTATTCTGTGTTTTACAGCAGGTAGTTAATAAAACCTACATACTTTAAGTTTTGCGTATTACTCAAGTTACATTATACACTGGATACATATATTTAATTTACTATAATTTTATACTAAATAATAATATCAACAGCAAAAATGATGGAAACCGTAGACTAAATGTTTCTTTTCCATTTTATCACAAGTTGAAAGCTAAAAGTCGAACTGTGTTTTAATCCCTCAGCACTTTAACCCAATTCCTTACAGACTGGAATCTCACATTTCTGCTACAAGTGATGTTAGATGCCAATCAAGTTAAGTGCCACTATGTCACTATACAGGATGTCAGAACAACCCATGTGAGAGTACCAAGGGAACAGAAGAAACTACCTTTTAAGAGGTTTTCAGATATGCTGCTATATTTCTTTATAACAATTCGATAGTGTTTGATTGATATGGTAGTTTTTACCGTGCTATAAATGGACTTAACAGACATAAGAAGAAGCTATGTCCTCTGGTGTATATCAGAAAAAAAAAATTAACAGTAAACATATTTGAATAGAGATAATTAGAGGAACCAGTGGGAAAAATAATAAACAGTTCAGAGTAATAAGATTATTTTATTCTCTGAGAGGAAACTCTTTGGAAGATTAGAGGGGACTGGGAAGGTATAAAAGTCAAAGCTACTTTTTAATTATGTAAGGTAGGCATGAATAACCTTGTAGGTAACCAAACTAATATTTCATATTAATGGTAGAAGAACTACAGAATATGATATAGCTATATGCTGATGAGTAAATTTCTGGATAAAGAGATCTTAGAGGATTAATTAATAAATTCATTAGACATTGCCTCTATATAAGGTATCTATAAGATACAGAAATTTATCTGACTGATTTAGGCAAGAGTATATCACTTAGTTATAAGGAAATGAAAGCTCTAACTAATAATTGCACTTGGACAGCACTGCATTGACCATAAACAGAAACAAATCAAGGAGGCCTTCATGAACTAAACTTAAGTTCTCTTAAACAGATTTCTCCCCCAACTTCCTACATAATTGTGAGATCTGGACACTGTGAAATTTCCTTGATGTGTTCTATAAACCATAATAAACAATATATATAATGCCAATTAGGTCCTAGATCATAAGCACTCTAATACATAACTTAGGTTTTTACATACAGCTCAACTCAAATGTGTTTAATTGCTCAGAGCAAATGGCAACTGAACATACAGAAAAATAGTTTTAGTGAACTGAAGAGGGGGTAATTGAGAGCAGAAGGACCAGAAGCAACACTTAAATCACTCAGTGAAATACATCCTTGATCAATAAGCTATAACTGAAACTGGCTGAAGCTCCACTACAATTACGGATCAGCCTTTCTATAATTCTGAGATTGCTCTTTTTGAGCAAAGCCCAAGTATGCATCCAAAAAGCAAAGATGATACTGCCCTATTTTTTGTAACAGCTGATAGAACTGCTAACTAGGCACACAGTGTAAATTGTGCCAATTGTGCCAAACACGAGGCCTTAGATTCAAGCTCAGTTGTGAAAAGTGTAAGTACCTCGTTGTTTTTCTGGGCACCATATATTGGTGGTAAATCCTGTCAATAGTTTCTTCTTCAAAGAAAAAGAATGGTGCAAGGGGGAGTTACTACCTTTTAAAATAACCCTTATGACCTACAGTATCCACAGAAACAAAACAACAAAATTTTTGCTTTATAGAGGGAAGAAATATAAAACTTGTGGGGAGTGTATGGGGATGGGGGAGAGTCATCGTCTCTGCAGTTATTCAGCTGATGATTTATCTCATCCTTGACTGTTTCTGATAGGTTCCCTTCTAATTTCAGCCCAGACTAAGCTTTGGACCAACCTAACGATATTTCTAATCCATACAACAGCAATAAAGCCAGTTTAATTCTTCCTACAAGGTCCTAGAGTGTCTAGGATCACCAGATTCACACCAGGCTTAATATAAAGTGAACTTTCTCTTTTAAGGGAGACCCAAAACTAATTTACTTCTTCCAGATTTCAGCATCAGTTCAAGTGTCAGGCTAATAGATGTGGTTTCTCTCAGTTAAAACCTAATTTTGGCTTACTTCTTTCCAGTCTCCCTTTCCACTCTAAAGATATTTTAAAATCATTTCTGTAATTATACAGTATAAACATACACATTTACATTATTTTCCCCATTTAATACTATATTTCCACACATGTTTCTAAGTCTTCAGAAACATGCTTTCCAATGGCTGCACAATATTTCATTCAGGGGATGACATCATAGATTACGAAACAATTCATCTATCAGTTGCTCCCAGTTTTTCACTATTATACAACTGCACTCTGATGATTATCATCGCGTATAAAATGGATTAGGTTTAGGATGATTTCTGAAGCATTGTGTCTTAGAGGTGAACCGATCGAGTCATAGAAATACTGTTTTTAAGATGCCTGATACTTATTTTCAAATTGCTTTCCCAAAGTGTTTTACCAAATTCACTTCCACTAACCATATATACGGAAGTCTGTTCCCCATACCTTTGCAAGCATTGAGCATTTTCACTGTTTTAAATAATTGCTAATTTGCTAAGAGAAGAATTGCATTTCATTGTTTTAATGTACACATTTTATGTTACTCGTGAGCTCACATATTTTCCCATAGATTTGTTGACAGACTCCTTGTAAATTGCTATTAGGTTCAAACTTTTCTAGAAATCCCCAAGCGGTATCTCATATATGCTCATGTTTACTAGTTGCTATCTTTTATGACAAAATGGACTTAACAAATATCTATATTTGTTGCATTTATTAATACTGATTTGCTCTGAGGCAGGCAGACTTTCAGAAGCAGAACAGTTTACTTTTTCTAACCAAAAGCACTGATACTAAACGTGTGTTTGAAAACCACTTGGGAAATTTGAGCTGAAAATTTCAGTAAGGAAAGACGGTCTAGGTAAGAAAGAGGCCCTTTAGAATAGTTTAATCTTTATGATTGTCTCCTCAAAAGCAATCTGGGGAAAGCATGTATGTGAGTGACTACAAAGGGAAGCAGGGGAAAAAAAAGAGTGAATAATTTAATTATAATTTTAACTGCTACCAATATTAAGTCAGTGGTGTAGATAAAGCCTGAGCTTTTTATTTTACCCCAATTATTTCACAGCTTTCAAGGTTCTTTTCATTTGTATTATTGGCCTTATATTATTCAAATTCATCACCTGGTATTTATTCACTTTCCACAATCGCTGTCATTTGCTATTTAGACTCTCTTCTTGTCTGAGTCACCTAGGTGTCAGTGATAAGTACTAGAGAAATAGAGAGAGAGAAAACAGCAGGGTGAGGGACTGTTAAGACACTTAATTGACTGTTTGACATGTATTCCAGACATGTGACAGGTAATAATTAAGACTGCTTAATTGGTTTCTGAATATTAGAATGAGGAACAGTAGCAAAACTGAATAGGACTAATGAAAGACTGAATTACTATAATCAAAACATTCTCATCTTTTCTCCAGGTAAAAGACTTTCACATACAATATGGGTACTGCCTTTCTCATTGAATTGCCACAGTGATTATAACCAAAGTTCTGGTTTAATTCTTATAACTAAAGAATGTTAGGAAAGCATTTAAGAGATTAAAGCTGGAATTTATCACATAAAGGAAAGATTGTATTATGAGGAAAACACGGTATTTTAGGTATATTGCTGTGGATATTTAATAATTACATGTGAGGGTTAACATCCTTGAGATAAAACCAGAAATATATAAAAATAAACAAATCCAGAACGCATACTCTTGTGTTTTATTTATCTTTTCTGATATTATGAACAGGTTTCATTAGGACAAAGACCTCCCCTCCCCCAATTGACTCATTATCTGTTCAATCTGACATTATAACAGAAACACTTTGAGGTTCTATTAAATTAGGCTATATACACTTTGTGTGGCCAAGTCTATGGTTTATTTATCTCTGAAGCTCCAGATTCTATTACTTATATAGTATGTTTAGCAAATATCTGTACAGTGGAATTTTTAACAGCTATCAGAACAAACCAGCAAATTTCCTAGTATCTTTTCTTTCTCTCTCTCTCTCTTTTTTTTTTTTTTTTTTTTACCCCTGTTGCCTAATTGTGACTCTGTGTGTGTGTGTGTGTGTGCAGTTTCCCTCTTCAGGACCAAACAGCTGGGCTTCCCCCACTATCAAAAGCCAGCATCTGCCAAACCCAAGTTTGGGAGATTGCAGAATAGATGGAATTCTCAGGGGTGCTTTGTCCCAGAGAATGTGGAATTTGAAAGCAAAAGCAGATGGAGTCCAAGAAAAAGACAGCTTGATGATGATGATTTTAATGATTAAATGGAAATCGAAGAAGGGGCCATAGAAGGATGGAGCAAACTGGAAAGCTGTCACAGGGTCACACAAGGAGAGGAGAGGAGAGTTTCAGAAAGTTTCAGTGAACCAGCCTAGCTTTCCTTAAGCAATAAGCCATAGGCAAGAACCCGAATGCTCTAAGAGCCCTGAAGCTCGAGGACAATAGATGTGTGTACTGCCCTGATTAGTGATGGCAGGAGACACAGATGGCTGGTTAACCCGTTAGGTAGTCAGGGAGGGGAGCCACCAGGGAATATGTGGCAGCTTCATGTAGCCAGACCGGAACAGGTGGCAGACAGCTTGAGCTGCGTTCTTTGTGTTTCGTTTCTGACCTTATTTAAAATAACAGTAGTAAAACGCCTATTAGGCCTTAGTTTTACTTTTTTGTTTTCCTTTTCATCCCACATTGGTGAATGGAAGGGCAACGTCAGGAAGCTCAGTCTCAATTCTGCCTTAATATTTTTATCTTCCCTATTTCTTGTGACTCTCGCAGTCATGATCTTTCTCCGAAAACTGCAATGAAAAATGTTTGAGGGTGACCCAGATAGCTCTCCCTTTAGGGAGAGTACTGACTGCTCAACCTCAAAACTTATCCAAGTCACCCTCATGCTAAGCAGCACAGTAGCTTGGCTCTGTAAATGTGTGAAACTCAAGGGCAGCCATGTCAAATGCAGATGTAACAGCAGGTGAATTCTGTAGGTGAACATACCTGTTGTGACATGTTTGTTTATTGGTTGAAGTGCACAAAAAGGCTTTAGGTAATATTATCCATTAAAGACAGACACCAGAGAGGCTGATGCATAAGATAAGTATATAACCTATGAATTGCTTCAGGCATTTTTTGATTTGTTGTTAATCCAATTTTTGTGGCTTGCTCAATTTTGCATTTCAGTGAGAACATTTTTTTAAATGCTGTAAAATAAAACAGAAGTTGTTTTTGTTGTACAACTGCAAGGAACCAGATTTTCAATTTGGACATGCCTTTCATATCAGGTGCTTGTGACACAATATTTAACTGGTTCAGAAGAATGTGGTATAACCTTTGCTCTCCTTATAGTAGAAGAAAAGGCAAAACGAGTTAGAAAAAGATGCCTTAAGTAATAGCTGACCAGGGTCAATTTCAGACCAGAAACTCTGTGGGGCTGTTCTAAAATGATTGTTTTTCCTAGACCAGAAAGATATTAAGAGGCAACACAGAAGAAAAGGAGGAAAGGCTGGCTTTGTAATTACCAGGCTTCCACTTGGCTCCTGCATGTGGGTAAAGTAGGTTTCATTCATAGGAGTTCCTCCCAAGAAATAAATTGGGGAAATGTTAGGTTAAACAGTGTTTAAGAATTATCTTTGCCAAGAACCTCATTCATCATTTATAGGCTTAAACATACTGTGAAATTTCCAAAGTGTATACAAGCTATGTTTGCCAATCTTCTTCAGTTATATAGAATCCCCGTGCCCTTTTTGTTACAGAGCATCTCATAACATAGTGAGCTGAGACAGAAATAGCTTTTTGGAACTGTGAGGCCAAGCCATACCCTGTGTCATATCAAAACAGAAACTACAAGAGTAACTGTTGAAAGTCAGGTGAGTCACAAATCCAGTGAAGATGAGGGGACCATGATAGCTTTAACTTAATAACTTTCTAACTCAACATTTCCTAATGTGTGTGGTGCAGAATTCCAGTTCTAAATGACATTGTTAAATGTTGGGCAAAAATGTGATTTTGTTGAAAAAGGAGTTTAGGCAAAGCCTGATTCAACAGAATTAAGCGGATTTCTTTTAAAAGGCACCACTCAAAACTTTTTTAAAAGCAGATACTTCTTGAGGTGGGTATCTAGTTCACAATGATTTCATTTTCTTTGAGAATTGTCTCTATTACTCAGAAATATGTCCTCTGCAGTCACGTTTATTCAGATTCCATGGCCATAGCTGATCGATCAAGGAAATTAAATATTTGAACTTGAAGGACCAAATAAGAGTAACTGTCCTTGTAGAATTTTGAGCTGAGAGATACAGAGGCTGGACATCACCACTGCCTGTCATTTAGGTGGTCCATCAGAAGTGGTTTTCAAATCTGACTCCACTTCACACTCATGTGGAAGTTATGCAAAAACGCTGATTCACGTGCCCAGTCTAAGATCTCTAAATCAGAATATTTTATATCTGATTTCTACAGCAAATATTTAATAATGTTAACTAAGAATTATTGAAGACTTGCCATAAACTATATGTCAAACACTGTAGTTCTTAACAAGATTTCCAAAAAGATTTTATGCATCTTGTCCAGCACTGGTGTCAGAATGTACATTTGGAAAGTCCTGTAAATTCTTGTTACTGAGATGTTCGGTAGTTACTCTTACTGAGATTCCATCATTTAACTTTTCTTTTGATTTATGTGAATTACCACAGTATCCTTCCAATAAATTCCCTTTTAGGCTTATGCTAGCTCAAGTTGATTTCTTTTACTTGCAACTTAAAAAACCTTAACTAATACAGTTTTGTGAATTTCCTAGAAGGGGATTATAGCATGCTTCACAACCTTACTTGACCACTGGATGCCTTTTTTCAAGGAGCTTCTTGTTACATCAGTGTTCTGCTGCACGTGCTTTGGGAAGCACTAGTTTCAAATAATTGATAAAACAGTGCAGTGAGTTTCTTACAGGTTATATACTGAATGTTGAGTTTTAAGCCCAGATTCTGGGGGTTACATTAATTGTTTTTCTATATGTTCTTAGTATTAGGGACCCTCAATGGTGATATACTCAATTAAATGCAAATAAATAAAATCTTGATACTCAGTTTCAGTATCTTTCTGGGAAACAAGAAGTCAGGGCTCTCCCTCAACACTGCAGTTATGTTTGTACATGATAAGGCTTTCCCAATCATGTGTAGGTTTTACATTAAAGACATCTCATTCTGCATTGCACCCAGAGACAAGACCTAGATGGTTTAGTCAGTGGCTGATCATTCTACTGCCGTAAGTAAAAAAAAAAATATGTTATTAATTGAATTGGCAAAAGTAATAATTTGCCCTTTTGAATACCCAAAAGATTATGGAAATGCAGAAAAATAGCAGAATAAAATGCAGTGGAATAGCAGCAAATTCAGTTGAAAACCAAATTCATTTATTAGCCATTTATTAGCTCTGCCTCTTTAAATAAAGTCTTTTATACTTCTCTAAGCCTATTTCCTGTTCTATAAAATGGAGATAATAATTTCACCTATGTTTTTGGTTAGGACTAAATAATATAATAGTCATTTTAATACTAGTTACCATCTAGTATTAAATATTAATACATTTCAATTAATATATTTCTACCTGCTAGGCACTGTGCTAAGCCCTTTGAATTCACTGCCTCATTTGCTTTTCTAAATAATCCTGTGAAGTGATTACTACTCATTTTCCTATTTGGTAGATGAGGAAACCTAAGCTCAGAAATATTAAGAGCATTGCCTAAGGATGCTCAGTAAACAGAAGAGTCAGGATACAAACCTAAACAGTTGGACTTCAGTGCCTACATTTTGCAAGCATTCAGTATTTTAGTCATTGCCTTCAGGAAGCTTCATCCTTCCCCTTGACTAATCAGCAATAGAGAAACATTGTCCTGACAATACACTCAGATTGTGAAGAAACAAACTATAAATTTGAGTGAATGACACTGGTAAATCTGGCTTCTATTCTTGGTCAAGTTTGGCATCTTTGGAAGGATGATTTCAGTGGAAGGGAGAAAGAATTGAATCCTCAAGAGAATCAAAGTAAAACAAGGAAAATCGACCAGAGTACCTGTGTCATAGGAATAAAGTTGAAGGAGTGATAGCATTTGGGTGGGATTAGTGAAGGAATGCCATGTGAGGTGAGGGTTTTAACTGGAGTAGGAATGTGAAAAAGAATAGGCTACGACAAGCAGAGATAAAATGTTCAAAGTCTGAGCAGTAAGGATGAACAAACTTGTTTGGATGAAGAATAAGATTTAGATGAAAAGGTATAAGAACAATAAGGAGAGCTAGATTGAGAAATGGCCCAGGGATAAAGTGCCTGCCACCATTTCATACAGAAGCTGTTATTTATTGAATGGTTACTCTGTGTGAGGCACTACCTTAATCATTTTACTTGCATGAACTCATCAAATGCCCATACCAACTCTATGAAGTTGGCACAATTATTGGGTCTATTTTACTTTTGAGGAAAATGTGGAACATAGAAGTTCGATAACTTACACAAGGTTACCAGGAAGTGGAAGAGCCAGAATTCAAACACAGAAAAGTGAGCTTCAGACGCCATGGTCTTTACCACGATGCTCTACCACTTTGTAGCCTTGCTTGGCTTTATTATGTGACTCCCTTTCTCATAAAACTAAAGTAGTTTCTTACTGCTTTTATTAGCAAATTTATATTCCTCTGCCTGACCTTTAGGGACCTCTATCAACTTGCTACCCTTGATCATCAACATCATTTTTCATCACTCTCTCCAAATGGACCCTCCTCCTCTATTACAGGGAAATTAATGTTTCCCGACTAGGAATGCCCTCTTTCAACTGATTCATTGTCTCTGAACTCCTTTAAAATTCAGCTTAAAAAATTTAGCTAGTTCCTCCAAGAAGCCCTCTCTGACTTTTCCCATCGAATATCAATTCTAAATTACTCTTTTTCCTCACAAAATGTATTAGCTCAGGGGATATTGAGTGAATATTGATTATTTTGCCCTTAGTAACCTTACTTGGTAAGCGATATTGAGTCTATGTGTTTTTAAGCATGTGTCTTTCTGCTAAATAGATTATCAGTTCCTTACCATTAAACAGTGTATTTGTATCCAACATCCATTTGATGTTGACCACATAGAATAGGTGAAATAGCAGCAAAAATAATGGGAAAAAACTTTTCCTTTCTCACCATCTGTCCAGAAATAGATTTGTTTAAAAACTAAGTTCAGACTGTTAATATTTATTCCCAACCAGAAAGAAATACCAGTGATATAAAAGTTGAGACTCATTTTCTTATTGTGAAAATCAGATCATTGGTTCAAGAAACAACAGAGCTTAGCTTTGAAATAAGTGTAGATTAATCATGCCTTTTTTAAAACAAAGGTTTTAATTATACAGGGCCCTGCAGAGGTTGTTTATTTCATAATTACTGAAAAATGGCAAGTATCCCACATAATACCCTTTCCTGCTGAATATGGAAATGTACTTGCATAAGAGCAGATATTTGGCGACCAGACAATGGAGAAGATTCCCATTTGTGCTTAGTGGAATGGAGTCAGTTGGTACTCACTAATTCAGCCAAGGTTCTCTCTGCTAGTGGCTAAACATGCCTGTCCCTGTAGCTAAACAAACACTGGATTATTTATTTTCCTTTTGGCAAATGCCAGAGTGGAAATGTCGACAATACTTGTTGTTTATCGTGAATGACTGTTGGGGGAGATCCCTTGGTAAAAGGAAAGCTGTACAAGCCAAGATAATAAGGATCAATTTAAATGCTGTGGAATTCTTTGTGTGCGTGTGTGTGTGTGTGTGTGTGTGTGTGTGTGTATCCAAGCCTTTATGTGTTTTTTGTGTTCTCTGAATACCCTGTGTTTCTGTGGAATCTTTCTTTTGTAGGGCTCCAAGCTCAGATTAAAAGAACTAACATAAGTGACCCATTGTTTACTCAGTGTCCAAATAGTGCATGGCTCTTTTTGAATCCTTGAAGTTAATAATACAGACTACTCATGGTTTCTGCCCTCAGAAATCTTGTTCTTACATAAATATACAATCATCTAACTCTCTAGGTGAAATGGTTGTGAGTAAGAAAAATATGTAAAATATATGTAGCAGGTGAGGCGATTTAAATGTATTTGAAATTACAGAGAAAGTGTTAAAACATGCATAAGTCTTTGTTTCCAATTGCCTCAGGTGATTAAAGCACGGTATTACTGAGGACAAAGTGCAATGGAATTAGAAATTAAGTAGGAGTCCAAAGACACGAGTTATAGTTTCAGTGCTACAATTAACTAGCTGTTTGACTTGAGCAATGAGATCACCCTTACCATCCTCACAAATGGGAGTATATATTTGTGAAAATGCAGTTCAAACTTTATTAGTAATAGTCTTTAAAAAAAAAACTTTTTAAAAATATGATTGATATTTTTAAAAGCTGTACATATTTAATGTATACAATTTGATGAGTTTAGAGTTACGTATACACCCATGAAACCATCACCCCAATGGCATAAACATATCATCACCTCCAAGAGCTTTCTTCTGCCTTCTTTATTTTTTAGGATAACAGCACTTAGCATAAAATCTACTCTTTTAGTAAATTTTACATGTGCAATAGAGTTTTATTAGCTATAGGCTCTATGCTGTATAGTAGATCTCTAGGACTTGCATTACTGAAATTTTGTACACTTTGAGCAACACCTCCTCATTTCCTCCTACCCTCAGCCCCTAATAACCAGTGTTACACTCTCTGCTTCTATGAGTTTAATTATTTTAGAATCCTTATATAAGTGGGATCATGCAGTATTTGTCCTTCTATGCCTGGCTTATTTCAGTTAGTATAATGTCCTCAAGGTTCACCTATATTGTCACAAATGACAGGATTTCTTTCTTTTTTATGTTTGACTAATATTCCATTGTATGTAAGTACCACATTTTCTTTATCCATTCATCCACTGATAAACATTTTGGTTACTTCCATGTCTTGGCTATTGTGAATAATGATGCAATGAACATGGAAATGCAAATATCTCTTTGAGATCCTGATTTCAATTCCTTTGTATATATACCCAGAAATGGGATTGCTAGATCATATAGTAATTCTATTTTTAATTTTTTAAGAACCCTCCATACTATTTTCCATAATGGCTGCACCAATTTACAATCCCACCAGCATTGTACAAAGCAACCTATGGAATGGGAGAAGATATTTGCAAACCACTTATCTGATAAAGGATTAATGTCTGAAACACATAAGGAACTCCTACAGCTCAGTACTGAAAAAAAAAAAAAAACCCCAAATAACCCAAGTAAAAATATGCAAAGAGCCAATATAGATATTTCTCCAAAGAAGACAAACTAATGGTCAGTAGTTACATGAAAACAGGCTCAATAGTACTAAACATCAAGGAAATGAAAATTAAAATCACAATAAGATATCACCTCACACCTATTAGGATGGCTGTTATCAAAAAAGCAAGTCACCAAGTGTTGGTAAGAACTGGAGAAAAGGGAACCCTTGTAATAGTTTTATCACTAGACAAAAAGACATGAAAAATATTGTTTTAGAAAAGGAATATCACAGGCCAGAGAATTGAAATGTCTTATTACTACCTTATTTCTTTTTCAGAACACATACATTTTAGAGAAATTATTCTTTAAATGAAAAGTCAACTTCATCATTTTTATTTCGATATTTCATAAAGGATGACCCATTACTACTTGTGTGATTGGGGCAAATTATTTAACCTCTCTAAACTTTAAGTTCTTCCTCAGGGATAAGGGTAATTGTGTACATAAAATATTTAGCACAGGGCTTGGTACATAGTAAGTGCTCATTAAATAAACTCTAGAGGCACTAGAGTATTAAGAATAAAACTGCTAGAAAACAATCTCATTTATAACCATGTCAAAAAGAATAAAATACCTAGGAATAAATCTAAGGAGGTATAAGGCCTATATTTGGAAAACTATAAGACAGTGATGAAAGAAATTGAAGACAACACAAACAGATGGAAAGATATGCACTGTTCATGGATTGGAAGAATTAACATTGTTAAAATAATCTTACTGCCCAAGACAATCTACATATTGAATGCAGTCCTTATCCAAATACCAATAACTTTTTCTACAGAACTAGAATGAATAGTTCCAAAATTTGTATGGAAACACAAGAGACCCTGAATAGACCCTGAATTGTCAAGACAATCTTGACAAAGAAGAACAAAGCTGGAGGTATCACACTCCCTGATATCAAACTATACTACAAAGCCATAGTAATCAAAACAGTATGGAACTAGCACACAAACAGACACATAGATCAATGGAACAAAATAGACAGCCCAGAAACAAACCCACACTTACACTGGAAATTAATCTACCACAAAGGAGGCAAGAATATACAATAGGCAAAAGACAACCTCTTCAATAAATGACTTTGGGAAAACTGGACAGTTACATGCAAAAGAATCAAATTGGACTACTCTCTCATACTGTGCACAAAAATAAATTCAAAATAGATTAAAGACTTAAGTGTAAGATCTGAAATCATAAACCTTCTAGATAAAAACATAAGCAATGAGCTTTTTGACATTGAGCATAGTGATTTTTTGGGTTTTTTTTGTTTTTTGGCTATGCCTCCTCAGGCAAGGGAAACAAAAGCAAAAATAAACAAATGGGCCAACATTAAACTAAGTGTTTTCCACAGTGAAGGAAACTATCAATGGAATGAAAGAGCCACTGACAAAATGGGAGGAAATATTTGCAAATGATATATCTGATAAGGAGTTAATATTCAAAATATACAAAGAACTTATACAACTTAACATAAAAATCCAATTAAAAAATGGGCAGAGGATCAGAATAGACATTTTTCCAAAAAAGGCATACAGATGCTCACCATCACTAATCATCAGAGAAATGCAAATCAAAAACACAGTGGAATATCACCCCACACTTGTCAGAATGGCTATCATCAAAAAGACAACAAATAACAACTGTTGGCAAGGACATGGAGAAAAGGGAGGCCTTCCACACTGTTGGTGGAAATGTAAATTGGTGCAGTCACTATGGAAAACAGTGGGGAGATTCCCCAAAACATTAAAAATAGAACTACCATATGATCCAGCAATTCCACTCCTGGGTATTTATCAGAAGAAAGCAAAAATACTAATTAGAAAAGATAGATGCACCCCTATGTTCATTGCAGCATTATTTACAATAGCCAAGATATAGAAGAAACATAAGTATCCATCAATAGATGAATGGATTTTAAAAAAGTTTTTTATATATATGTTTATATATATATATATAAAATATTACATATACATTATATATAATGGAATATATATAATGGAGTATTATTCAGCCATGAAAAAGAATGAAATCTTGCATTTGTGACAACATGGATGGGCCTAGAGGGTAAGAGAATATTATTATAAGTGAAATATGACAGTCAGAGAAAGACAAATACTATGTGATTTCACTTATATGTGGAATCTAAAAAATAAAACAAATGAACAAACGTAACAAAACAGAAACAGTTACAAATACAGAAGACAAACAAGTGGTTACCAGCGGGGAGTGAGGAAGGGAAGAAAGAAATAAGTGAGGGAGATTAAGAGGTACAAACTTCCAGTTACAAAATAAGTGAGTTACAAGTATGAAATGTATTGTGGGGGAATATAGTCAATAACTATATAATATCTTTGTATGGTGATGGATTGTAACTCGACGTCATGGTGATCATTTTGAATTGTACAGAAATGTTGAATCCCTATGTTGTGTAACAGGAACAAAGATAGGATTGTAGATCAATTATTCTTCAAGAACAAACTCAGGAAAAGAGATCAGATTTGTGGTTACCAGAGATAGGGGGTGTAGGGTGAGAGAATTGGATGAAGGTAGTCAAAGCTTCCAGTTATAAGATTAATAAGCATTAGGGATGTAATGTATAGAAAAAAATAAATAAGGCCACTAGAGTCCAACTACTTGGGTTCAAATCCTAGACTTCTTATTTTATTCGCCATGTGACCTTGAACAATTTATTTAACATTCTTAAACCTAATTTCCTCTTCTGCAAAATAAAAATGATGGTATCTACTTTATTGGATTATTATGAACATTAAATACAATGAGATACGTAAAACAAGTCCTGGCACATAAAGCTCAATAAATGTAATTCATTCATTCAACAAATGTTTATGGAACATTTCCCATACACCTGTCACTGTTCTAAGTTCTGGGACACAAAGGTGAACCAAGGCAGAAAATAATCCTTGCCTTTATAGATCTCCTATCCTGACTTGGAAGATAGACAATACATAAGCAAACAAATAATATCAGATATAAGTGTCGTGCAGAAACTAAAACAGAATGAAGGACTAAGGAGAGACTACAGAGGCAGGAAGCATGCTTTTTTACTTATGGTTGTTAGAAAACGCTCCTTCCCTAAGGAGGTAGCACTTGATCAGAGACCTGAAAGATGCTGGAACAGACAGCGATGTACAGACCTGGAGGAAGAATATTTCATGTAGAGAGAGCAGCTGGTATAATGCTCCTAATAAGGCAAGAATAATATTAGTGTTCTCTATGAAGAACAAAGACATCAATGTGTATGGAAAACAGTGAGTGAAGAGGGAAAGATAAGTAGGAAATGGGATCAGGTCAGATAGGTAGGCAAGGGGCCAAATTGTGTTGGATTGTGTTAAATGCTAGCTTTTACCATTGTTATTGTTAAGCTCAAGGGGTTTTGATTATGCAAGTAATGCTTTATTCCATTTAGTAAATCCTCATAAGATCCTATGAAGCAGAGACTTCTTATGATAACGATACTAATAGCAATAATGGCTGACTTTATCATTTGACCTTTTCCAAAGTGATTTTCACATACATGATCTCATTTACTCTTTACAACTACCCTGTAAGTTATTATTAGTAACTGTAAGATAATTATTAATACCTTTATTATGAGGAGACAATTTTACAGAGAGTAAATTTCTTGTGCAGTCACATGGCAAAGTATGTGGGAGATACAGGGCTGAAAATCTAACTCTAGATTATTGCTTTATTTGTATTATGCCTCTCTGTCTTGTTGACCAGGTTAAAAAAAAGTGATCAACAGAAGAGCATCTGATTTAGCAATGAAATAGAGGCTAGTTCCACAGGTACAAGTAGAACTCAGGATCCTAATTTCACTACCTTAATATAATCAACACCTGAATTCAGGGTGCTTACCTGCTATTGAAGATGTAATTATTTGTTTTAAGTACTTGTGAATTTCATGAATAAACATCAAGTGTAGATTACTAACTTTGAAGAGTCAGTACAAATTCCTAATAGTTGGACATTGCTTTTAGTATAAGATTCTGTAAGGAGTGAGTATTGCTTACTCCCAGCCTCTGGTGTTTTCCATTAGTTCAAGGATAAAGTAGACTTATGAGGAACAACATCTGAATTTGATTGAACAAAAAGATAATCTCATTTAGGAAGAATGATACATTTCAAAACACAGAGATGCTGGAGCTTGGCGCCAATCCATTCTATATATAACATTTATTAAGATGTATCAAATGCTGGCCAAGTTTATTGTGAAACAGGAGACACAGAATTGGGCAGTTACTTTGTCTTTTGCTTTAAATATTTCTGAGGTTATTTTGTAAGGCAAAAAAAATGTCAAATGATACAAAGTGAATTGTAAAATAGAACAAAAATTTAAAAAGAAAGTAAAAGCTATATGTGCTACTGAAAAATCAACTTTTCTTTTAGTCATTTATTTTCTTTTGTTTATCTCTTTATCCCTGATATTCCAGGAGCTACTTTTGTTATGGTTGCCTCTGCTCTGTGTCCCCAGGTAAGACAATCCAGTTAGCCATCCTAATTATATTAATGCTCCGCTGATATCCAAAGACACCTACTTTGCTATTGTGAACTATATTTCACTAAGCCTGTTAGCCTGTTGACATACCTGTTGATAAGTCTAGTCAAGAACATTATTAGGTATGATAGGAAACACAATGAAATTCATACATAGCTTTTGTCCTCAAAGTGTATGCAATCCAATTAGAGTCCAAGCATGCATAAATAAAATCTGATAAAGTATAAGAGATTATACACTATATACCCACTCAGATACACAATCTTAAACTTCAGGCTCTTTTTGGCTTTAGAGAAATCCCTGTTGCAAAAAATCCCTGTCTTCAAATGCTTTACAAATGACCTATAATAATACAAATGGATGCTGAAAATTCTCTTGCATTCTAAACTGGGTGAGTTATCTGTCTTTTGAATACAATTCAGAGTGCTTGAATGGTGATTGACTTAGAGATAACTTTTCTTATATATGGAAATGTACAGACCTAGTAAGTTATTATTGCCTATTCAACACTATAGAAAGGATATCAGGGCACCATTTTTTCATTGAATAAAATTAGAAATGGTGGTTGGATGTCACTGAAATATTACTACATCCACGTACATTTGGAGATAAGCTTATGTGGTCTGGTCTGAGGACTTAACCAGCATTGATAGCATTGTTTCTCAAAGCATCGTCTGTGGATCGCTCTTATCAAAATCATCTGCAGTGTCTGTTAAATTACAAAACCTGTTAAATTACAAAATCTTCAGCTCCTGCTCATCTCTACTAAATCTAAATATCTGGAGGCAAGGTTCAGAAATCTCTATTCATAGCAAGCTCCCCAGTTATACACCAGGTACACATGGAGCCATGTTTAAAGTATAATCATAGGTTTTATAGAGCAATAAATTTCATTCTTAAAAAATTTGCCCATTTCAAATATATAGTTATTAATAAATGAGGGAGACTCATATTCCCATCCTGGGATAACTAGTAATGTTTCCCCATTGCTTTCTTTTTTCTTACTACTTATTTTCATTTTATTGTGGTGAAATATATATAACATTAAAATTGACATCTTAACCATTTTTCAGTGTCTAATTCAGTGGTATTAAATATGGTCACAATGTTTTGCAATCATCACCATGATCTATTTCTAAAAGTTTTCACCACCTTGAACAGAAACTGTGTACACACTAAGGAATAGCTCCACATATTTCTCCCCACCAAACCCTTGTAACCTTTCTACTTTCTGTCTTTATGAAATTGCCTATTCTGGCTATTTCATATAAGAGAAATTGCACAATATTTATCCTTTTATGTCTGGCTTATTTTATATAGCATAATGTTTTCAAGGTTCATCCATGTTGTAACATGTATCAGGATTTTTTTCCTTTTATGGCTAAATAACATTCAATTGTATGTATATACCATGCTTTATCCATTTGTCTGTTGATGGAGATTTAGGTTGGTTAGGTTGTTTCCACACTTTGGCTATTGTAAATAAAGCTACTATGAACATTGGCATGTAGGTATCTGGTGTAAGACCTAGGAGTGGAATTACTGAGTCAAAAGGTAATTCCCTGTTAAACGTTATGAGGAACTGCCAAATTGTTTTCCAGTTTATATTCCTATCAGCAGTGTATGAGAATTCCAATTTCTCCACATCCTCAACCATACTGTTTTACATTTTTTTTGAATGACAGCCTCCCTAGTAGGTTTGAAGTGGTATTTACTTAGGTTTTGATTTGTATTTCCCTAATGCCTATTGATACAGACATTTTATGTTCCTATTGGCCATTTGTATATCTTCTTTGTAGAAACATCTGTTCAAGTACTTTGCACATTTTTAAATCAGCTTGTTTGTCTTTTTGTTGTTGAGATGTAGGAGTTCTTTCTGTAATCCGAATATTAAACCTTTATCAGATACATGATTTGCAAATATTTTTTCCTATTCTCTGGGTTGTTTATTCACTGTCTTGATAGTGTCCTTTCAGGCAAATGCTCTCTAGTGGGCACCAACACAAGACACAAAGTTCCACCAAATTTATGCACATTCCCATAGGTTTATTACAATGTCTATTTCCAGAATTCTTTATCTCTGGTCTTTGAGCTTGCTTCTTCCTTCTCTCTGACCAAACAGATATATCACCGTCCACTGATTATGTGTCTGTAAATCCTTATCTCTGTCCACTTCTACGTCCATTGATAGTAGTCTTGGGAGATTTGGGGATATTTGGTCCTATGAAACCATTCCTGAGTGCTGCTATAGTGTACTAACAATCAATTGTTGGCTTGCACCAACATAGTGAGCTGTCTCAGCTATGAACTGGACTCAAGCAGTACTGAGTTTATGTAGCAGCAATAGCACTTGAACAGTATGGAATCAACAGTAAATATAAGCATTGTAGGGTTGGAGAGTTTTGTTTCTTTTCTTGAATACTTTGATAAAAAGAGAATGACGGACTCAGGTCAGTCAGTTAACAGCTCAGAACCCACATGGAGCTCAGAACTCTACTGTATTTCTTTCCTAGGCTGTTGTAACACATTAACACAATCTAAGAATACAAATCTATTGTATTACATGTCTGGAGGTCAGAAGTCTGAAATTAAGGAGCTAGTAGGGTTGGGTCCTTCTGCAGGCTTTGAGGGAAAATCCATTCCATACTTTTCTCCTAGCTTCTGATGGCTGCCAGCAATTCCTGGCATTCTATGGCTTATAGGTGCATCATTCCAATCTGTTTCCATCTTCACATGACCTTTCCCTCTGGTGTCTCTGGGATTTTTCTCTTCCTGTCTCTTATGAGTATATTTATAAATGGACTTAGGGCTCACCCTAAAGATCTCATATTGAAATCTTTAACTTAAAGTACATCTTCAAAGACCCTATTTCCATACAAGGTCACATTCATAGGTATCAAGGTTTAGGACTTGAACATATCTTCTGAGGCCACTATTCCACCCACAATAGCCACCATTGCAGCATTTAAAGAGACCCTCACCTTCAACAGTCATAGGGCTGACTGCTAAAAATCAAATCAAGGATTTAATTGTAAGAATGCAGAGATACAAAGGAGACTGATTATGCAGTTTGGTAAGTCTCCTATGCTCCTATCACCTGATAAGGTTAGAGTGGAACCCTGAGACCTGTGATGTGGAATTTTCAGTGGATGTATTTGAGGAAAGGATGGAGCTAAATCAAAAGAACACCAATCATACTGGATTAGGGCCCATCCTAACGACCTCATTTTGACTTATTTCCTCCATAATGACCCTATCTTAAATAAGGTGACATTCTGAGGTACTGGGGGTTAGGATGTCAACATCTAAATTCTAGGAGACATAATTTAACCCATAACACAGAGATCTATTTTTACCACTCAGAATCTTAAGCAGAGACAAACATTCTTATTACTATCCTGGCTAATTGTAGGATTCCCTTAAATACGGACTGCAGCTTGATGCAGGTGTCTCTTGCAGGCTCTGAGGGAGAATCCATTCCATCCATCTCTCCTAGTTTCTGGTCAGCAATAGTTCTCTGCCCTATCCCAACCAGAAACATCTTCCTCTGTGTGAGTGCTAAAACACAGCTACAAGCACACAAAGGTTCCCCTTTCTTTTAAATTCAGGCATGTATTTTAGATGCTTTTATTATATTTATCCTTAATTCCTACTATGTTTATAGGTGTGGGGAGAGATTCTCCATTAGCTCAGAACACCATGTACTTGAAGCTGGCATTTCATTGATTCATTTTATTAACACATATTAAGAGTCTGATGTTTATGCCACATAATGTGCTAGACATCCTTAAGATAATGTTTCAAAGCCCCTCTCTCAATTTGCTCAGATCCTAGTATAACAATAAAAACATTAGCCACGTAATATTGGCTTGATTCTAACCAGTTAGCAACTTGCTTGGCTTCATTCTTCTACCATTTGTAGGCAAGAGCCTTGTGCTCCATCACAACTTCCAAGCACTTCTCTCTGAACTATAAAGATGATAACAACCTACTCTTTAATCACAAAATTTGAGAATGTTCTTTAGGCCATGGAGTCTGAGATTACAGCCCTGACCACGCCAGCTAATATAACCAACTTCTGTTATCTACTTACTTATCTTGATTGCCTCCTCTGCCCTGAGAGGATCATTTTGCCTTTTTTCCCCCTGTGATTTAAACCACTCTTTTAATGCCACATAGTGATTTGGATTCATGACTGTCTGATTGCCTTTAACTCTGGCAATTCTTTAGGTCCAGCCATCTGCACAATGGGTCTAAGAAACATTTCAGTGAAGCATCATAATATGGCAAATTCAGAACTAAGGAAGTCGATTTGGATGTAAATTAGGATCTTGAGTCAACAGACGTATCTAGATTTTCTGGTTTAGTGTCTCAGTGTCTATTTTGGTTGAAACAATTCTGATTAAATCAGATGTTCTTTTCCTTTGTAATTTTCATTATGGAGTTAAATGTCTTTTATATTGAAGCAGAGTGTTTCAAAGTATTAAAGGGCACAGATTCCTATTCCAGTGAGGCTCTCCTTAAAAGTTACTCTATTAAGTCTTAATTTCTCTCTACCCTAGAATAAAAGCAAAACTTGTTTCTGTATGTATAGTATAAAATGATTCCAGTTCATACTGAACCATTCTTATTCACATCCTAAAGTACACCATAAAATTTGTTCCAATTCTCAAATTCTTTTTTTTTTTAATTGAAGTATAGTCAGTTTACAATGTTGCGTCAATTTCTGGTATACAGACAATTCTCAAATTCTTACAGGGGAAGGTTAAGAAAATCAGTTTAGAAGAATAAAAGACTGTCTTATCTCTAGGTAGAAGTTCTCCAGGAAAAAAAGAGAAACTACCATACAAAAAAAGTTATTAATGCTCATCCTTAGGTCATGTCCTTGTAGAGGAATATCACTCTTTAGTTTGTAGACTTTTTTTAGAAAAACATATACACTTTTTTCAAGTTAAAATATATGTGAACTACCTCACCATCTGCTAATTTAAATTGCCAAAGCATTCTTCTAGGAGTTTAGAGCTGCATTTCTCCAATGTAATTATAATCCAATTTTGATAGTTGAATATTTCATCCAGCTACTAAGATGCTGTCTGATCCTAAAATATGTCTGTCTAGAACATCTGGACAGTTGAATGAATGAAAAGTGGGTTTATTTTAATGATTTTGATAAATGCCTTCAGTTAATCATGAAGACTAAATCAGTTCAAACTAATTTCGGGGAAATAATCCACGTGCCACATGGCTAGGAATAGCCATACAACTTCAACTAATATTAAGAAAGATCCTTCAAAAAATTCTGAGGAAGAAAAGAAATGTACTCCAGTTTATGGTGTAAAATGATGTTTGCATTTCTAGTTTTCAAAATCTCAGGCAAATCAAAGTAGAAAGCTAGCTCCTTGATACATCAAGGGAAAGACTGAGGAAAAATGAGATCAAGGCAGAACTATCAGTGGCAATTTAATGATGATTTCAGGCGTGTACCAAAAATACACTTAATAAGAAATTAAGAGGTAAAAGGAAGACAATTTTAAAGGGATTTGAATTCTGAAGAAAATATCTGTGTATAGAGATACCAAAAATGGTTTCTTATAATAGTGTTAGAAGTATGTAGATCCTAGCTCTTAGAATCACTGTAATTTTTGTGTTTAATGCCCATCTTTTACCTTTTGTTATTTTGTTTTTGGCATGAGGTCAAACAGACAAACAAAATCTATATCTCTAGGGTTACTCTATGCCCTTGTTTGTCGGAAAAGGCTCTGGGTAACTCATTTTATCCTGGTGTAATCTTAATGTGCTTTTTTTCACTCTCAAAAGTGTTCCGGTTTGAATGATAAATTATATGCTCACTCTAGGAATGAAAGAAACTTGAATAGTCCCATATAATATAAAAGTTATCTGTGGGGCCTAATTTATTGTCTTCTGTCTTCAGGCACTTTAAAGTCCCAGCAATTGAACTATCTAGTTGTCAATTATTACCGTGCATTCCTGTCTCACTTAGTATTAATTAAAGTGAAATCAAATTAAAATACTTAAGTATTTCTTCCAAGCTTTTATCTTGACTTATGTGATGTTCAATTGAGAAGAGCATTATGACCAATAAGAGAGTACTTTGTAAGTGGTTGTTCCATTTATTGAATTACTTAAGGAGAAATAAGCTACTTTGGTAAGATTTCAATTTAATATTTTCCCCAAAGAAGTGTTTCCCATCAGAGTAGTGTAAATATTATTCTTATGATTTGTGTTAATCATGTTCTTTTAATAAGGTAAAAAAAAATGCCACTCAGGCAGTTGTTAAACAAAATAATACAGTTAATGGCATATGGATTCCACAGGTATTAGCTAATCTAAGAGAAGACTTCCTTTCATATCTTTTAGAATTTTTTACCTGGCATCATATAGGGTTTGGGGCCAGGTAGATACCAAGACTGTGCTGAGTTAGTATCCACAGTGGGGAATTTAGCTGAGAGACACTGGCGAAAATGAAGGGTGATTTAGTAAATGAATAAGAGACTGTGAAGATAGTCCTGAAGCTATAATACAGGTAGAGAACAGAGTGTCTGAATCTTGCAGAGGTTGTAGGGTTTGAAAAATAGAGTATGAGGTGAAGGGTCGCTTGACCAATTCTGCAGAATTTTCCCCTTCTTGCATAGGTTGTTTTCCTGGACCTTTGCAGGAATGATGGCTTAATCCCAAGGGCTCTTAAAAACACCTACATCAGAAAGCACCTAAGACTCAACGTTCCTAGTCTGAATAGAGATGCTAAAAGTTGCTAGAATCACTTCATAAGAAGTACCACACATTTTTCTCCTTGAAATTTTAGAAATTGCCTTTTTTTTTTTGGCAGACCAGCTGCTTCTTGGACAATATGGATCTCTGTTTTGACTTGAGGGAATTTTCAGTCAAGTTCTCCATAAGAAAGCCCAATTTATATTGAAGATAACCTTAAAACTGTTTGTTAGAAACGGTTTTAGAAGGCCATGTTTCTACTCACTTTTAAATAAAATAGTTTATAACTGTTATAGCTTCTCTTTACACATTGGTATTTAATGCCCATTTCTGAAAAGTGCATAATTATTATGTTCATCCCCAACTTTCCAAAATCTTCACATTTAATCCTGATATTTAATTAGATATTTTTTTCAGGAGGAAAGTGTGGATTGTGGCTGTAAAATATAGTGTCAACATTTATAAGGAAAATCAGTGAGCCCCCTGAGGCTAGAATGCAATAACTCCAGTTTTGCCAAATGTCACTGGAACCTTAGCCTCACTTCATCACGGAAGTGAGGTGCCAAGCATGCAGACATATAATGGTAAGTACAACCAATGATTTGTTTTATTTTGTTTCCTTTGTTATCTTTATTTTTAAGAAGATCAACCAAAAACAAATACACATAGCTTCTGAGAAATGAAATGTACAGTTAACACAGCATAAAGCCCAAAGTGTATAGGTTTTCAGCAGACACAAGGAAGCTCTCAAAGTCTAAGGAACAACACTACCCTCACTCTCTTTATAGCCATGCCTATTAAAAATTATTTTTTAATGTTAGAAAAGTTAAATCAGGCATTGTCACATTGTCAATAAACCCATCTTAATATGCCACACCTTCCAATTGACTGATAAAAAGGCAATAAGCAAAGTATGAATAACTACTGGTAAGGACTGAGAGATGGTAAAATTTTAAGATTTTCTTGGGAGCAATGTTCAAACAAAGTACTACAAGGGCCATGAACGTATGTTGAAACAGCAGAGGATGCCTAGTCTTGATTCCTCTTATTTTTATCCGAGAACAACAACACTTTTACATAGAAATGCTTTATGTGTGTTACTTGGGGTAAGACTTGGACTTTTGGTGGGGTTTTAAAAGTAGTACCAAATAATAAGAGATCAGTGCTCAAAAGACCCTTAGAAATGGTACATTCTAGGGGTCTGTATGGGAACATGTGATGGTTAATTTTATGTGTTAACTTGGTGAGAATGTGGTTGTTTGGTCAAACACTAGTCCAGATGTTGGTGTGAAAGTATTCTGTAGATGTGGTAAATATCTACAATCAGTTGACTGTACCTAAAAGAGATTACCCTCAATAATGTGAGTGAAAGACTTAAAGAGTAAAAACTGAAGTGAAGTAGGAATTCTTTTACCCAAGACTGTAACATGGAAATCCTGCCTAAATTTCCAACTGGTAGCCTGCCCTAAAGATTTCAAACCCAAGACTATAACATCAATTCTTGTCTGAAGTTCCAGCCTGCTGGTCTACCCTACAGATTTCAGACTTGTTAGGCCAACAATCACATGAGCCAGTCTTTTTAAACAAACCACAAATTAACATCCTATTGGTTCTGTTTCTCTGGAGAACCCTTCATGAGACAGAGCAGATACTTTGGTTTTGTAGGCTATTTCAGAGTTCTAAAATAATTTTTAGTTAGAATGTCTTTGCGCAGAGCATAAATATTCCAGTTCCCCCAGGTACTCACCATTCCCTGTTGTTTTACATTCAGTTTTGCTCCTGAAAGTATCTGAGTGTGAGATTTCTCTCCTAAGCTACCCCCTCAGATTACAGATGAAGAAACTAAAGTACACAGTTGCAAATGGTCTTATCCAAATTCTTAGTGTTTTTGAAGAGCTAAGGGTAAGGCTCAGATGACCTTGCTTCCAGAGCACTGTACTTCCCATGACCCATTCCTGTCTCCCAGTCCTTCCTTTTGGAGCCTTATCATGAGCTTAGCTTCAGCCTAGCTCACAAAAGCCACCCCAAAGTAAACAACCCCAAAGCCAGTACAGTTTGACCCTTCTCTGATAAGGCACTTAATTCAGGCCTAACAGTGCTTGCTTCTGCACTTCCTCCCCAGCCAACCATAGGAAAGAACTTTGAGGGTGGCCTGCATATGCAATTCAGTGGAAGATGCCATGGTCTTGATCTCTTTTCAAGAAGGTTTTGTAAAAGAGTTTTTTAAACAAAGTCTTGTTGTAAGATGGACTCAACTTTACGCCATCTCATTTCAAGAATACACAGGAAAGTTTTATTACGAGTTTCATAGCATTTTGCTTTCTGTGTAAGGAATAGAATCAGAGCTGAAAAGGACCTTTGAAATGAGATCTAACCCTCTTATTTGTTAGAAGGAGAACATTACTTAGAGAAGATAAGTGAGTTATCCATAAGATACAGAAAACCAGGGCTGGACTCCAAATGTCCTGCTCATATTCCACTGTTTTTCCCTCACACCACAGATTTTAAATGTTCTGAGACTCATTAAAGCAGAACTAAATAAGCAGTTTTCAGTTCTAGATTCTTTGGGTTACTCTGTCAAAAATACCTTAGGATTGTGTTTTCAGAGGCAACTCCACTTTGATTTTTTAATTTGCATTCATTTTGTTTTTGATTTCAAAGCAGATAGCATGTGCTCAAGATGCTTAACACCAGTCACAGAGTTACATACATTCTCATCCTGATAAATAGAAAAGGAAAGCACACAGAAGAAAATTACTCCATTTCTTGAAGGTGCACTGTCCTCTTTTCTTCTCGGATTAATGCTATCTGACACGAACATTGCAATTCACTGCATCATGCAGAAAATGTAAAAGGACAGTTTTTCTGAAAAGCAAACCATAGCTTTTAGAAATATAACTAAAATGAAAAGCAGCATGTAGCTGGGTCTTCTGGTCAGGCACATGGAAAATGTTTTCTATCTGGCAGCATTTACCCAGAGGCCAAAAGAGTTCACAACCAAGCATTTTGCTATTCATATAATTGTGGTTCTTTCTCCTATTCTTCCCCCAATTTATCTCCTTTCTGCATTCATCTTTTCCAAACTGCCTCCTCTGCCACTCCACCCCATACTAGCTCTCACATGAAAATAAATAACTCATTACTTGGACCCTCCTTCCGTTCATTCTATCTCCCATTCCCCACAAGATTTACTAAATCAGGAGGATGCTGTAGATAGTGTATATGAATTTTTCCAAAGGATAGGACAGGTTCTCACATTATCTTTGTGCATAAGATGGACCAAAATGTGGAACTGGTATTAGAAAAATGAGGTTGATTCACAGCTGGCTGATTAACAACACCCAAAGAGTGTCAATTAAATGGGCAACATCAACTTAGAGAAAGAGCTCTAGTGAAACACCACAGGAATCAGTCCTTAGTCCTGCTCTGCTTTCTATATTTAAGGATGGCCCCACCAGCCTATGAACACTATGAGGCCAGACATTTCATATTCACCATTTCCAGTGTTCGATTTAAATTAGTCAATAAATGTATGTCTAAGAATCAATGACCAAGATGAGCATGCTGATCAAATTCATAGGATCAAGAGTCAAAAAAGCACTCAGTCTCAACTCAATATTGATAGCCTGGATAACAAACCGGATCTAATGAGTACTTGGCTACAGACATACCGTAATTTGTCAAATATAGCAAAGAGTAAGTTTGGTTTAAGAGCAGACTGAGTTTAACATATAATTTAAAAAAAAAAAAAAGACTCTGGAGACATCAACAAGATGGCAGAATAAGAGATACTAGCTTTCATTTCCAACAAAAAACAATTAGCTATCCACAAAGGAAAATAGCCTTAGGGGTGCTCAAGAGTCCAGTGAAGAACCTACAGTAACACAGTAGAGTAAAAAAATTGAGAACAATAGCGTGGAAAAGATTGCTGGAGAGAACAGCTTAGCTGAGACGTTTGGAAACATCTAGGAACAGAGAAAGGTGGGGTCTGTCAGTATCAGCCACATGGGGGGTGCTATTGTACTCCCCAGTCGCCTGCTCTGTGGATGACCCCAGCATCCTTTGCTGCTGAAGACTTCAACAACTCCTCTGACAGCCGCAGAATCCTTGCAGCTTTCACAGTGGAGGACCCCATAGTGTTCATTGGCATGATTCCCAGCACACTGCTCTGCAGAGGACACCAGCAACTTTAACTACTGAATTAACCAACAGCCATTGCCACCATGGAAACTCTGGGAAGGAGAGGCGCTGCCCACCCCTACAGAAGGAAATACTATTGCACCATCCTGGGAGCAGGGTTCCCACCCCCTCAACCCCTCACAAGCCCCAGACCCCAGAACTACAGCTGCTTCATGTGCACCTCTCTATCTCACCATGTACACCTGCACTAGGGACCCAGCTCCATCATTGCCCATGGGTGCCCATGTATTAGACACTAGCACCATAGAAATAGAGAGTAAAAAGGTGGTTGCTAGGTACATGAAGGAGGCAGGAATTGGCAGTTAGTTTCTGTTCAATGGTTATAAAATTTCAGTTATGCCAGATGAGTAAGTGCTGAAGATCTGCTGTGCCTATGGTACGTATACAGTACAACACTGTGCCTGTAGTTAACAAGACTGGACTGTGGACTTAAAATTTCATTAAAAAGATAGATTTAAGTGTTTCTACTGCAATAAAAAACAAATTTAAAATTTTTTTTAAGATTCTAAGGTTATTAATTGCTAGCACAAAATGTTATAAGCACATAATAGGGCTGTCAGTAAAGCTAATGTAGGCTTAAGTTTCATTAAAGAAAAATGACATCCTGAGCTAAGTACAGTCGAAAATCCACATATAATTTATAGTTGGCCCTCTGTATCCGAGGTTCCTCTGTATCTCTGTATCTGAGGTTCCACATCCATGGATTATGCAGTACTGTAGCATTTACTATTGAAAAAAATCTGCACATAAGTGGATCCCTGCAGTTCAAACCCATGTTGTTCAAAGGTCAACTGTAGTTGAACTCCTAATCTAGTTTCTAGAACATTCACATTGGCAAAAATCAGTTTTACTAATGATCCAATTATCCAATTATAGCTTGCCTAAAATGGAACTTCCTTTTGAGTGTTTTGGCATCCATTCAAGGATCCTAAAAATAAAATATAATTATATTATAATTAAAACAAAGGGACTTGTTAAACAGTCCAGAAAGTTCCTTTGTAGACACAGTAGGAAAAGCACCCATTAGAAAAAGAAACCATCCTATCAGTCACAGTATAGAGCATACTTGAGAACTGCCACTATAAATTATGAAATTATAGTCAGAAATGCCCTTTTACATAATGGATTTAAAATATCTAAAATACCAAAGAGATGGTAAAAGAAAATACAGCATGCTATGAGTGGAAAAGCACTCAGAAAAGCATCGTACTTGAGATAAAGTAGCACATAACCTTGGTCTACATTGGCAACATTACGGCCAGACCATTGTACTCAGTTCTGAACACCCCTTGAGGAAATACAGCATGTTGGCAGAGGACTAACAGGATAATTGGAAAACTTCAAACCATATCATTTGAGAAAGAAGTGAGGCAACTTCAGATGATTTCAATGGAGGAAAAAAAAAAAAGATTCATGTTGGACTAGATATCTGACCTTATTCTTGAAAATATTCATTACATTTATTCTGTTAGTTTCAATGATCCAATCTAGAATTAATAAAGCTGATGGTACAAACATACCAATGAGGGCTGAAGATATGAAAGAAGATTTGGTCAATCATAATTTTAAAAAATTTGAAATGGCTGCCTTGGAATTATGTCATTAAGATTGTTCTTTAGGTTATTATTTACAACCTTAATGCTAAGATTTATATCATAGATTATTGATAAAGAAATCACAATTTAGAACAATTCTACTGAGGGTTGAGATTGAATTTCTTTCTTAGGCTTGGCATTAAAATTTTTCTCTCTGAAAAATTCTTTCCACCTATCCTGGCCCCTGTGATTCTCTTTCCTGATTACTTTTTTAAAATGAAGTACCATGAGCCGTAAGTTAGTTCTTATTTGGAGACTGGACTTTGAAGTTTTTAGCTATCCAGAACATTACCAAGCAGTGGACAAGAAGGTGAAATATTTGTTATCAGGCCCATGATACAACCCATTTCTATTGGCTTTATCACTCTGTGTCTTAATGCAAAACGAAACAACAGTAAACTAGAAATTTGGTGAAAGGAGGGGTAAGTTGTAGGCACATTGACCCAATAGCTGAGAATCCTTAGAGACAGAATAATTATAAGTAGCAGGCTGAAGCATAAAGAATATGGCTTTGCTGACCATTTGGGAAAACAGCCCTACAATCTCCATAAATTCTGAGTGCATCACTCATTTTCAACACAAAATGATCCTTATTTATAATAATCAAATGTTATTAAAAATGATCTTATTGAATTATCTAATGGATATCTGCTTTAGGGAGTTATAATGTCTTATTCATTTTTAAAAATTTTTCTAATTTTAACATAGTTTAAATTTTAAAAATCAGGCCAATGGAGATTCACATCAGTTATACGGAAAGTCACTTATCTAAAGTGCCCCCATGCCTAAAGATGTCACTGCACCTTATCCTAGATTTCACTCTTCCACACTGTTCAATTTGAATTTATATAGCAGCATTAGTTGAGTCTCAGAAATTGACCTTACTCCACTTCCCATCCTAAGGATTTACAATTGTCACTATATAATGTGATGGAGTGGGATTTGGGAAGATAGGCATAACCTCATACTCCAATGTTAACATCAAACTATCCCTGGAAATAAAGACATGAGAACTACATACCAAATGTTGTCAAGATGAACTGTCCAAGGGTATTTATTTTTCTCCTGAACCATTTTACTGAAAGTTCAAATTTTTTTCATTATGTTTTTTCCCAGTATTTAACCATTTAATTAGTAGCAGATATCACCATATTTGAACACAATTTGATTTAACTAATAATTACCACCCAGAAAAATTGCTCGTAAAGCAAATTTCTATAAAACAAATGATCTCTTTCCATCGACCTTTATAGTAATGTAAGGAATGTGTTCCTGAATTTTTTTTTTTTTTTTTTTTTTGCTGTTCCTGCCTCTAGGTGATTATAGCACAAGAGGGGTAGAGTTACTCTACTAACTCAGAACATCTGCCACCTGCCTGAAGCCATGGCTCAATTCAGGCATGGGATGCAGGAAGCCCTGCTCTTTCCACCTTGCTTCAGTTTCAGATGCTTGCCTCATGCAGGCAACTTCTCATCCCCTACTGCCACAGCCCAGATTTGATGGCTCATCCAAGATCAGTCTGTGGGAGATACGAGTAGCAGCTGGTCACATCCTGCTGTTTCTGTGGCAAGGTACAGACAACTGGAGATCTCATTTTGTATATGCTCCTGGAAGCTGTTTGTCTGCTGGCAAGTTTCTATTCATGTGAGGTTTCTGGAAACATATATTGAATTTATTCCCTACTTTTCTGTTATGGTGCATTTCTCATTGGTGAATCCCATGTAATAGGGTACACCTGCACTGTTGAATCAAGAAGCAGGGAAGCTGCCTAGTAAAATTAACAGTTGGCATTTAGTGTTAGGACACATTACTGCATTTGCAAATTCACTCAATAAATCCACAGACTTTTATATCCCTGTGTGTGTGTGTGTGTGTTTGTGTGCTTATATTATATTCCCAGTTAAGAAATTATCACATCTCTTGATTGCTTCACATCATGACTCAGTGTTCAGGCAGCACTGAATCAGCATTTTGTGAAGACACTGTTATTGGAAGCTTTGTCTTTTAGCTAAGATGTACAATTGAAGTCCTGATCGCTTTAAACTCACTAACTGTCCAATGCCTCTTTTTCAAGGATGTGGATGTTAATTAGCTCCAGTGTCCTAAACCAATTCTAAATTAGGTAATTATGTTGTATATCCAGCCGTTTCTGCTGGGAAACATGTTCTTCACTTCCTGTCTCTAACTGATGGCCAGCTGTTAAATAGCCTCCAAGTTTTCCCCAGAGATGGTTACACATCAGAAATGATTCTTTTATAGGATGTTTTCAGAACGTTCAAGATGAAAGGAGCTATGTAAATGGTATTGTTATTGCTTATTATTATTATCAGTGACAACTCTCTTCACAGTATTATCGCATTAGTAATTTGGAGGCAAATGACAGTGTTGTAAGAGGCAGCTCAGAGATTTTTGTTAGAAAAATGTATTATAGACTGAATACTTTGCCCCCCAAATTCATATGTTGAAATCCTGGCCCCCAATGTGATTATATTGGGAGATGGGGCTTTTGGAAGATAATTAGGTCATGAAGGTGGAGACCTCATCAATGAAATTAGTACCCTTCTAAAGAGGACCCCAGAGAGCGGCCTCTTTCTGCTATGTGAGTTGTCAGTCTGCAGCCCAGAAGATGGCCCTCACAAGATGCAGAATATGCTGGCACCTTGATCTTGAACTTCCAGCCTCCAGAACTGTGAAAAATAAGTTTCTGTTGTTTAATATCCACCCAGTTTATGGCATTTTGTTATTGTAGCTCAAACTAGATAAATTTTTGCCCAAAAAAGAATTCATATTGGTCTAGTACTTCCCAAGTTCTTAATGGATGCATATATGTTAGCAGAAAATAATTTTAAATTCATCCTGATTTAAGATTTCATCAAGTGTATGATGGTGAAGGGGAAAAGGAGAAAGTAACCTGAAGCTTATTTTGAAGAACATTGGAAATAATACTCAAAATCTTGAGTAGTCTATTGGATGAAATATTCACTAGTGATGAAAGGGAAAGGTAATGGGAATTTGCCTTGTGAGCTATCCATGTCTCCTCACTTCTGAAAATAAAAGAAGCTTACATTTCCCCAAAAGACCAAGTACAAAAAGTCACATTTAATTAGAGACCAAATTTTACAACTACAGAAGAACACCGATCTATTATAACTCAACTTCTAATGGACACATACACGTTCCAAAAATTAAGGAACTATAAATAGTATTGTGCATTTATACATAGATGATGTGTCTGTGAATATGAGATGTGTGACTCATTTTGTGTATAGAAATTGTGCTGATCATGTCAGCTATTTTGATAGTCATTGAGGTTGAGATAACTCCTAGTAAACAAGTTGCACGTTAATGGAATCCATGTTAAACCTTTTTTTTAAGTTGCATTATCACAGTAAGGACACAAGGTCCTCAGGGAGGGGAGGCAATTGGAAGGTGGTCAAGTCTAATCATCCATGGTCTGAATCTAGTGGTGAGACAGCACTGTGAGATGGATTTTATAAAGACATAGTTTCCCTCTGTGACAAATTCTTTTAAGATTAACACTATAATCACCAAAAAAAAAGAAAAAGAAAAAAAATCCTTGGCTTCTCTTAATAACCCTTTGTAGATTTAATACCCAATCCCCACCTCCCCCCTCAAAAAAATGCCTTGCATGAGATTAGCACATTCATGCTCCTTTAGGAAAGAGATCATGTTTTATTTAACGTCATAGCCACTGCTCCTTGTAGGATACTGCAGGAGCTCCATTAAAAACTTAGCAAATAGAAAATTGTTTCTTGTTTTTTAAAGTTTTTACCATTTCTTGAAGCATAACAATTTATATTATCAACTTTGTAATAGTATTTCCTTTAATTTAGCTTAAAACTGTCTCTTTATTGTTCCAGAAACTACCTCCTCTCATTCTGGGATTTTTGTGAATGAATCTGTAGTCATTCAAGTTATTTATCTGCTTAACAACTATTTAGCTCCTCCCATATGCAAGTATGATGGAGGATACAAAGACAGAAAAGTCAGATCTCTATCAAAGCTTCTGTTCTAGTGGAGGAAGCTCTGGCAGTAGAAAGCCTTAGTGCCCCAACAGAGATGCAGAAAAGTGCTATGTGACCTCAAAGGAGAGAAAAATGGCACTGCATGTCAGATGAATCAAGCAGGGAATGAGCCAGCCTATAATTCCAAAGTAGAACCTTGTTTTGTTCGGAAAGGGTCCCTTTAAAATCTCTTACCCATGGCATGTATCGGTGGGTCATCTTTTAACCCTTTTGTGAAATTATTTCCTGTTCACAAAGTTGCTTATTATCATTTTTTAGGTAACACTTGGATTGTTCAGAGACTGCTTACGTCATTGGTTACTGTGGAACGTGATGCCAAGTCCTGATGTGTTAAGTACTCTGAGGTAAAGGCTTGTCTCCCTCAAAGTTTTTCATAAGACACTTTGCACCACTCATGCCACTTATAAATTGATTTTGTAATTCCAGAGTTAGTCTAGAAAAGACCTTATGTATGTGCTGTGCACAGTTGCTAGTCAAACCAGTAGATGAATTCCTAATCAAACTTGCTTCCTCAGAACAGGGCTATCTTTCATATCACCTTCATTTTGTTTTAAAATAAGTTGTCGAGGGATAGGTCAAGCATGTACAAGTCACTGGTCAACCTGCTTTTCCTCAGCTAATGGGAAATGTCTCCTGTGTTTCCATTTATTATAAGTTATTATGATAAGGAAAGGGCAAGTACCAACAATCATTAGTCAATTCCATAAAAGAAATCAAACCTCACTAGAACTGAATGACAAAACACTGTAGTCAATTTCTTTCCTGAAATCCATTAACCTCTCTTTCATATGAAACCTCTCACAGAATTTATTTTGATCTGAATACACATTTCTTTTATTATCAGTTACTGTACCACACGCTGTATTAAATGTACTCTGCACACATGGAGAAGTTAGGTGGCCCAGAAATTAAGTAGCTATCCTGTCTTGTGATAATATAATATCTCTCAGGAAAATAAAGAGGTCATTGGTGACAGTAATATGATATTAAAGAAGTAATCTGAGATTCGGGAAGATAGTTGTTTAAAATAATGAATAAAGACTTAGGGTCTCATTCATGAAAGAGAAAGTATTTCATTTCAAAGATGATTGAAAGGAAATTAGCAGGCCTCCCATGATAAATATGTAACTCACTATCTCTTCCCTCCTGTCCTCACTTTATGCATATTAAATCAATTAGTTCCTTGTTACTCTAAGCAAAAAATGCTTGTTCATTGATTGATGAGAAAATATGTTCCCTACAGGTGTCCATTAGTTTCTTTTCATAATAACATAAGTGAAAATATATTTTTCACTTCAAATTCTTGGGTAGAATTCTCAATGCCCTAGTGTTAATGCCTGCAGCAGAACTGTTCTGAAACTATTCTTACTTATGCTTTGCTGTGTTGTTGAACATCTAATGAGAAAACATATCTATCTGTGGAATACTGCAGCCATCATTTAGTATCTGCTAGTAATCTATACTAGCATTTTGAGATCACATTCACAAGTAGTGTTAGAGGGACCTCAAAGGGAACACTTTTATTTAAAATAGGAGAGAAAATAATAGCAGCAACCACAACAACAATACAAAAAGGGACACTTTCATACATTAGTGTAATTTTGCGTGATGCTAAAACAATGGGTTGAAAAATAAAGACTTCAGCTGATCAATTGCTTGCTCACTGTACATGATTACAAATAATCAAATCAACAATTTCCCAAACGTTTATTTAACTTGCTTTCTTGGTGAAGTGAGTGCCCTGCACTGGCACGGTTTTGACAGAGTCTGAACCACAACATGAAACATTAGAGGTTGGATAGACTGCCCAGGAGTGAAGTGAAGATGTATTTGATGACCAAGAATGCACCAAGAAGTCTATCAACAGCCCATGGCATTTATGGAACTGAAGCATTTGTACCTGCAATTTGCATAGAAATGATTTTGTGGAGTTTACAAATTGCAATTCTAATCTTTGGAAAGTCTTTTTTGATAAGTGCAATAGTATATGCACCTCTCTGACATGAAGGACTGGGTTTGAATTGAGAAAGAAAACCTCATTGGATTCCAGAACAGATATTTATTTTTGAAAATGAGTATATGCAAAAGGGATAAGAAATTTTGCTTTCAGCTTATTTTGGGGTAAAATTGAATCAATATCAGTTTTTAAACTTAAAAAAAAAAACAACTTAATGATGTATTCTTTGTGTATACTCACTCTGTAATTTAGTACTTTTGGCACCTCTCCCACTTCCACTTATTCCAGATATATGACTCCCAAGGTGGATGATCAAAGTTCCCTGAAAAGAATTGGTCAAAATACTTCCTAAAATGTGCTAAGAACAAATTTATAAAAGAAAAAAGTAGCAATATTTTTACTGCTTTTGATCAGCACTGTTATTTCATTGGGTGACCAACTGAAAATTCATTAGTTCTCTTTATCTAGATACTCTCTTATCCATCTAAATATGCAGGACCCCCCCACACACTCACATACACACGTAGTCTTCAGCCGTGTATTGTAACTGCATTAGTTGTGCCATTTCTAGTCTACAGAAATACTTACAATCATTCTAAGCAACATACACCCCGTAGACCCTCCTACACTTACTGGAGCAGTTAAATTGTTAAGATACTAAAAAGAAATAAATAAAAACAGACTTTATCACGTGATAAGAATGGCACAGAGGACAATACATTTCTTAATCAAGAGACCCAAGGGGAAAACACTACAAAAAGTCAGGAGATAGGAAGGCTGGCTTTATTTGCAAATGTTTACAGAAGTAACTTATCAGGACACATTAAGTTCCAAGTGACAAGAATCAACTCAAATTAGGTTAAATCAAAACTGAGAATCTCATTAGCTCATATAGCTTAAAAGGATGCTGGACAAACTAAAAATGGGTGGAGGAACCACAGAAACCAGGACTTTGGGGTCTAGAAACAGAGTCAAAGGTACTAATTTTATATAGAGATTACATATATATTTAAAATATTTATATAATAAATGCACCATATATATAGTATATTTTGATCAGCTGGGAAATTTTCATTTTCATTTTGAAATACCTAGCATTGTCTAATAGAAAATACTGTGACATTACAACTGCTTGGAATATTTAAAGTGCTGACTGGTGATTCTTAGAGTACATTCAGGTAAAATCTGTGAGAGAAAGCAAAAAAGAACTGGGAACAGAATAGAGATTTCTCAGTGAGCCAGAAAAACAATGATATGACCCAGAAAGTATTGAGTTGATTAAAGAACTTAAAACAATATCTAGCACTTAGTGTTCAATAAACATTAGTCCTTGTGCTGTACTTCAGATAACTTATCTCATTTATTCCTCACAATATCCAAATATATAAAAGGTCCCATTTTACAACTGAAGAAATCGAAGTGCCAAGTAACATTTACAAGATCACAAAGCTTATAAATAAATTATTTATCTGGGAGTGGAACCCAGGCAGGTTTTTCTAAAACCTCGTATGTTATACTACTTGTCAAAACAATGCATTATGGTAAAATTTTAAGTTATGCATTATGATAAAATTTTGTCATTATTTTTAAGGTAAATTTCCTCATATAAATAGGTTTAGAATAAAAGCATAGATAGTTTAACATAAAAAAATCTTTTCATCTTCAGTATTTTTATTTATTTAAAGTTTAATGACATACAAAAGTAAACCAAGACTCAATACATGTAACTCTTTCAAACAGTTTAAACGTGACCCACAGGAAAAAAATACATTTTACGCCATGACCCAGTAAACACATGTGTCTTATTTATAAAACTGAAACCAAAATTTTATGAAACAGTATTTACCTTATCACACATAATGCACTCTGTTACTTTATATGCTATTTTATCACTTTAAAAAAATTATGATGGCCATGGCCTCTGAAACTGATTTCTTGATCCACTAATGGGTTGTGATCTAAAGTTTGAATGAAAAACACTCATATAGACAGTGATGGTTTAAACAGCCACGCCTACTTCTTTTTTTAGCTTCTAAGTATAATTGGATTCTCCAATTATTAACTTCAACTAAAAGAAAAAAAAAAAAAAAAGGAGAGACCTAAAGCCCCTACTCTAGCAGGTTGTAGTCAGGATTCACTCTTCTTGACTAAGGAGGCAGGTAGTGGTGGTGCCTCACAAGCATTATTTCCTCAAGCCATTTTTCTCCTCACTCAGCTTTCTTTAGCCAGCTAGGATCCCAGACCTTTATTCCTCTTGTCTGGAAGGTAACAAATCTTTTTCTACTTATATTTTACACCAACATCCAATCATAACCAACTTCCCAACTTCAGTCTAGTGGAACAAAATGTGACAAAAATATGTCAGAAAACCCCAGAAAAAATGGCAGTAAATACATCGAGTCCTCTACACAGCCTTAGGCCACTGGTGTCAACAGTAGACCCTATAATTATTAGCTAGTACTGGAGAAATTACATACATAAATAAGTATGGGTCAATCTAGTTAGCCTATGTTTTTTATTAGTATTTTGATGGACTTGCTACAAATTGTCTCTTTTAAAATTTTTATGAAAGCAGAAGAAACACTTGTTAACATTGAAAGTTTTGGGTCAAACCTTCCAAATAGCATAAGCTGAAAAATAAATGGTGGTTAGTTCAGTCTAACACTTTTCCCCTGCTATTTCAAGCTATTTTGTCGTATTTGGGGGATTAATTTTTTTATTTTATTAAATATAAACCACAATCATTGTTTGATGGTACTGGAGATACTTCTGGTTTGTGGTTTATCCAATAAAGACACTTTTCTTGCTCTCCTTCCCAATCCATATCTTCCCTAGATTGCTCTTCAAAGTATAAAATAAAGTATGACTGATGATAAATTATTAATATTTTATTCACCTTGCAAATTTTACTTTTTTTCAAATAATTTCATTCCATTTTTGAAATACAGGTGCCATTATGAAAAACATTTTTATAAAAATACTAAATTATTTTAAAGAAAAAGATTCTGGATATTTGTTTTCTGAAAAATAGTGTGTAATAATAACGCTATATTGGTTTTTAGCATACAATATTTAACAAAGGGCTGACATTGACCATGAGTGTCATATACTCAAACCCTCTAAAAGCAAGTAAGAGAACACCAAAGGCTTTCTGGAAGACAATGATTTTATCGCACTGAAAGGTACACACCTTTACACATGTGAAAGATGACTTGTAATGATATGCAAAGGAAAGGAAGTGAGCCTCCATCTCATAAACAGTAAACTTTCCCAAGTGCAATACAAGAACATATTATCAGCCTTAGTCCCTCCCTAGAATTATTTTTCAAAGAAGAAAAAACAGACATATTGAGGCTTAGCTTAAAGAATTTCTTCAAATCTTTATTTGGCCTTATCTCTTACATACATCCTCTTCCTGTAGCTAAGTACACACATACGGAAAAAAGAGATTCATTAGCCTCTTAGCCACACAAACCTGACAGAAGTCCCCAAAGAATCCTACACAAAACAAGAGAATAGTTATATAAATCATTTATATAAATAAATGTCTACTCTCATTTCCTATTCCAAGAAGCCCTGCACTGTTGACTGAGGTTCCAGATAAAGAAAAGAAGTATAAAAATCTCTTTCCATAAGGCAATATTGATTGCTTCTAATATAAAGAGAATTACCAACTCATTTAATGAAGATAATCTAGTTTTATTTGTTAGGGAATAAGGACTCATTATTTTTACTCATGGGATATGACACCTTCTGGTGTTGGCAGCTGCCAGACTATGTCAGCACCTGCCAATAGCAGTTAGTGAATTGGAGAAAAATTGACAACTTTATGAACATCTGTGATTGCTATCGCCTGTCCTAAAACATGTACTCAAAACTTCTTCATATCCTTGACAGGCCAAGGTAAAATACATTTAGTGACTTAATCATTGTTATTCTAATTTTCTAAATCTGGCTATTCCTATATATCCTTAGAGGTTCTTAGCTCCTGGGGACAGTTTTTAAAAAATAAGCTATTTTAGAACAGTGTTTGACTTACAGAATTATGGTAAAGACAGTACAGAGGGTTCCTATATACCCCTCATACAGAATCCCCTATTACTAACATCTTACGTTAGAATGGTACACTTGTTACAATTTATGAACCAATATCAATCATTTTTATTAATTAATATCCAACCTGTTCAAGGATCCCATCCAGAATTAACACATTACCATTAATTCTCACATTCCTTAGCTCTTCTTGGCTGCGACAATGTCTCAGATTTTCCTCTTTTTTTTTTTTTTTTTTCCCTGACCTTGACAGTTTTGAGGAATATTGGTCACGTTATTTTGTAGAATATCCATCCACAGGGATTTGCCTGATTTTTTAATTATTGTTATTAGACTGACGTTCTGTGTTTTGAGTTGGAAGACCACAGAGGTAGAGTCTCATTATCATCACATCATGTCAAGGATACATATCAGTGTGACTTTTCACTGTTGATGTTACCTTGACCACCTGGCTTAACATAGTGTTTCTCAGGCTGCTTCACTGTAAAGTTAACCTTCTTTCTTTCCCTTTCCACACTGTATTTTTTGTAAGAAAGTCACTGTGCACAGCCCGTACTTAAGGAGTGGGGATTTATGCTCTATGTCCTTAAAGGTGAAGTAGCTACATAAATTACTTGGAATTATTTTGCATGGGAGATTTGTCTATTCTCCCCACTTACTTATTTATTCAATCATTTATTTATACCAGTAGGGATTCATGGATCTTTATTTTATACTTTGAGGTATTTTATTGCTCAAAAATCTCCCAATTTTATCCATTGGGAGCTCTTTCAATTGGTTCCTGTTTATGTTTGAGTACTCCCCACCCCAATCAATCTGGTTTTCTTCTTTTCTTTTCTTTCTTTCTTTTTTTTTTTTCTAGAACTTTCTTAGTTTTAGGTACTAAAATATGCTCCATGGTTCTCCATGTATTTTCTGCCCCAGTCTTATGATCAGCCATTTCCCAAGAAGCCTTGCTCCTCTCATTGGAGAGTGATCTTGGAAGCCATAATCTGTGTGTGCTCATTGCTATTGGAGTGCTGTCAGTTATTGGCTGTCTTAGCTGACAGAAAAAGGAAATATATGGGTGTATAACTATAGTATAAATAGTACACATATCTATACATATTTGTACATGTATCCATCTCTATATTAAGCTCCTGATGTCTCCATCATCATACTGATGGTCTCCAAACTGTAATCCAATTATCAACTGAATCATTTAGATTCCTCTCTTCCTTATCTGTAAATTCCCACTCAAATAGTGAGAAATCTGACTCCCACCATCAACCATATATTTACTGAACTGCTACATTTCAGTATACATGTATTTCAGTATCAGGATTGATAACCCTGGTGTGAAAACTTGACGAAGTAGAGTACAGTGTTTATATGCACTTCCTTTTGCCTTCAGTCTTACAGACTCCATTCATTTCCTAAGTCACTTAGATCAGCAATTTATTCCACCATCCCTTTCAGTGAGGCTTTAGAAGACGTTTGTAACATATTTAGATTCTTATGCCACATTTTGCATTTCATCTTGGAATGAGTACATGAAGGATTACCCTTTGTGCTGTAAAAATTGATGGATTTTGACAAACACTTAATGTCTTATTTTCACCGTTATTGTATCATACAAAATAGTTTCACTGCCCTAAAAAAAATCCCCTATGCTTCACGTAATCAACATCCCTAAACCCCTAGCAACCAGAGACTTGTTTACCATCTCGACACTTTTGTCTTTTCCAGAATGTCATAAAATTGTAATCGTACAATATGTAGCTTTTTCAGACTGTCTTTTTTCATTTCGCAATATGCACTTACTAGTCGCATTTTTTCATGTCCTGATGGCTTTCTTTTTATCACTAAAATGTATTCCAATGTATGGGTGTATCAGAGTTTGTTGTCTACTGAAGGATTTCATTGTTTCCCAGGTTTGGTGATTATGAATAAAGCTACAGTAAGCATTCATGTGCATATATTTTTTGTGAACATAAGTTTTCAAATCAATTTCATAAATACCTAGAAGTATAATTGCTGAACCATATGGCAAGATTATGTTTAGCTTTGGAAGAAAGTACCAATTATTTTTCAAAGTACCTGTATTTATTTTTTCATTTACACTGCAATGAATGACAGCTCTTCTTGCTCTGCATCCTCTCCAGCAATTGTTATTGTCAATTTTTTTAGAATTTTAACCATTCTAATAGGCTTGTAATGATATCTTATTATCTTAATTTGTGATTCCTTAATGACAAATGATGTGGAACAGCTTTTCATATGTTTAATTTCCCCGTCTGCATATCTCCCTTTCTTGTAATGTCTCTATCTGGATTTGGTATTAGGATGTTGATCCTATACAATGAGTTAGGAAATATTCCCACTGCTTCCATTTTCTGAAATACATTGTGGAAAATTAGTAACATTTTTTGTCAAATGTTTGACAGAATTCACCAGTGAAATCATCTTCCCATGATGATTATGGCTTTGGAAGTTTATTATGGATTTACTTTTTTTACCTGATACAGGGCTACACAAATTATCAAGTTCTCCTTGTGTGAGTTTGTGTTTTTTGAGGAATTTGTTCATTTTATCTAAATTATCAAATTTGTGGACATAAATAAAAATTACAGTATTCATTATTATCCTTTTAATGTTCATTTATGTCTTCCCTCTGTTTTTCTTGGTTAGCCTGGTTAGAGGTTTACCAACTTTACTGATATTTTCAAAGAACTACTTTTAGTTTCATTTTATCTATTTTTTCCCTATTTTTCAATTTCATTGGTTTTTGCTCTGAATTTTATTATTTCTTTTATTCTGATTGCTTTTGGCTTAAATTGCTCTTCTTTCTCCAGATTTTTAAGGTAGAAAATTGCAATATTAATTTTAAATATTTGTTCTTTTCTAGTATATGCATTTAATGCTATAAACTTCCCTCTAAATACTGATTTTGCTGCATCTCTCCAAGTTTGATAAGGTATATTTTTATCATCATTTCAGTTTAAAATGTTATTTAATCTCTTGAGATTTTTTTTTTTTTGCCCCATGTGTAGTATAGAAGCATACTGTTTAAGTTCCAGCTATCTTTCTGTTATTGTTTTCTAGTTCTATTCCACTGTGGTCTAATAATATACTTTGTATTATTTCTATTCTTTTAAACTTTAAGGTGTGTTTTATGGCCCCAAATAAGTTCTGTCTTGGTGAATGTTCTATGCAAGTTGAAGAAGAATGTGTATTCCATTGTTGGATGGAATGTTTTCTAAATATCAAATAGATTCAGCTTATTGATAATGCTATTCAGGTAAACTATATCTTTACTGATTTTTTGCTTAATCTATCAATTACTGAAAGAGGGACAAATTTAACTATAATAGTGGATTTCTTTCTTTCTCCTTACAATTATCTCAGTTTTTGCCTGAAGTGTTCATAGGCTTAAGCACATTAATACTGTTATGTTTTCTTAGAGAAAATATGTATGTAATGCCTTTCTTTTCCCTGATAATTTTCCTTATTCTGAAGTCTACTTTGTCCAAAATTAAAATTAATATGGCTACTCCACTCTTCTTTTGAATTGTGTTAGCATGACATATTGTTCTCCATCCCTTTACTTTTAACCTATTTGAGTATATCTAAAATGGGTTTGTTATAGATAAAATATAGTTGGTTTTGTTTTTTCAGCCACTCTGAAAATCTTTGTCTTTTAATTGATGTGTTTAGACCACTAACATTTAAGGTGATGACTGATATACTTGGATTAATATCAACCATGTTTGTAACTTTTCTATTTGTTGCCAGAATTGACTTTTTCTGCCTTCTCTGGTATTTGTTGATCGTATCATGTAATTCTATTTTCTCTCCTCTCTTAACATGTCAATTATATTTCTTTTAAAAATTATTTTAGTGGTTTCCCCAGTATTTATAATGTACATTTTAAACTAATATAAGTCCACCTTCAAATAATACTATTCCGCTTTACACGTAGTGCAAATGCCTTATAATAGAGTATTACCAATTTCCCTGTCCCTTATGACATTTTCTGTCATTTATTTCACTTATCTATATGCTATAATCAACCAATACATTGTTACTATTATTACTTTAAAGTTATTTTTAAATAAACTAAATATTTTATATTGCCTTTAACTGTTCCTCCAATACTCTTCCTTTCTTTATGTACATACAAGTATCCAAGTTAATAATTGCAAAGGGATTCTTAGACACAATGCCAACCTCTGTATGTAGAGGCTTTCCCACACCAACAAGCAATTCTCAAAGTCCAGCATAATGTCCAAGAATTCAACTCAATTCTCACACTATCTACCTGGAGAAAGCATACATTCCACAGGTTGAGGGCTCAGTCCTTCAAGACAACACACACACCCCAACCCCGATCCTCACTTTAAACACCAGTCACAAGCCCAGGTTGTTACCTATGCTTCTGACTAACTGGCTACAAACTGGAGGTTTTAATGACTACCTCCTTGGGTTTGATTAATTTGCTAAAACAGCTCGTAGAACTCAGGAAACTCATTTACTCACTAGATTACTGATTTGTTATAAAAGGATATTAAAGGAGATTAATCAACAGGCAGATGAAGAGCTACATAGGGCAAAGTCCTGAACCAAGGGCTTCTGTCCCTGTGGAGCTTGGGACCTGGCACAGTGGCATGCAAAAGTGTTCTGATTTCTCAATGTGTAAGCACTCTGAAAAAGGGACCAAAAAACTGTCTCTCTGGGTTTTTATGGAGATTTCATTACATAGTCACGATTGACTAAATCATTGGCTAATGGTGATTGATTCAATCTTAAGCCCCTCTTCCCTCTCAGGAAATCTCCAAATATTTGTTCTACTCTATTCTCTCTTTCTTCTCCTTCTGGTATTCCAATTACTTGTATGTTACATGTTTTGTAATTGCCCACAATTTTTGCATGGTCTGCTTTTTTTTTCCTTCTTCTTCTGTTTGATTTTCATTTTGGGACATTTCTATTGATCTATGTTCAAGCTCACTGATTCTATCCTCAGGCACATTAAGTCTACCTTTAAGCTCATCCATCAAATGTATTCTTCATATCTATGGTGATTTGATTTCTACCATATCTTTTTAATTTTTTGATATAATTTGTATCTCTTTGCTTACATTACACGTTCCTTCTTGTATGTTGTCTATATTTTTCACTAGAGTCACTAACTTATTAATCAGTTATTTTAAAGTTCTTCTCTAATATTTTGAACATCTGTGTCATATCTTCATCTTGTTCTTCTTGCTTTGTCTTCTCAGGCTGTCTTTTTACCTTGTCTTTTGATGTGCCTTTTAATTTTTTGTTAAGAAAAAACAGGCACATTGTATTAGGTAATAGGAACTGCAGTAAATAGACATTTAGTGTAAGCACTTATGTTAATCTGATTAGGAGTTGGCCTTTCTTAAATGTTCGCTATAATTTATAAGTGCCAGAGACCTCAAATTATCTACAGTCCTTATTTTTTCTATTCTTTTAACTTTGGGTTTTCTTAATTACTCTTCCTCAGAGAGTCTGTATTTTACAACTTTTTCATTTTTAATCTACTATTATTATGTTGAAACCTTGTTGGTGAGGTGGTAAGAGAAGTGAGAAGAGTATTCCATGTTCTTTCAGTTAAATCCTAGTCTTGTATTGGGCCTCTATCTCTGACTGTGACCTTCACAAGCATTTCTTCTTGTATAGTTTTTTTTTCCCCCTACTGATCAAGTAAGGAAGAATAGAGGGGGCTGGAGTAAGAAGAAGTTCCTTCCCCCATGCCTTTGAGATAACACTCTGGTAAAGTCATTTCCCCTGGAGGGTCGTCCTTTGTTATGTAGGTTTGGTGCATTTGACTAGGAGTATTCTTCCCCTCCCACTGTCAGAGCCAACAGGTAATCTTTCTCATCTCTTTCCTATAACAACCTGGTAGGATTCCTGGAGGTATAACCCCCAAATATGCAAGAAATTTCTCAGTCTCATGATAGTCAACATTCAACTTCCAGTAATTTATCAAAGTTACTATTCCAATGATCTTACAAGCTTATGGCTGTGGTGGCTTCTATGCTAGGTAAACAGATCTTGGTTCTGATTCTCTTGGATTCATCTGTCTCTCCACAGTTGGGGGTTGTAGTTTTCCCTGCTACCTCAGTTCTATGATATGTCCAAGAAAAGTCTTTGTCCAGCTTTTTCTATTGTAAGGACAGGAGTGATGACTTCCAAGCTCTTTACATGGAGGTAAAACTAGACATCTTTCTTAGGACAGATTTTACAAATTGTTTGTATTTTACAAATCCAAATTACAAAAGATGTTTACATACACCTAAAAGCATGTTTAAACCCAATAGAAAATCTCTTCCTACTGGTTCTGTTCCTATTTCAAAATGCCAGATAAAATATAGGGTATTTTTACATCCACAGCTTTAGAAATTAAAAGAATGAATTCTACCATTTTAGCATTATAGAAATGGTAAGCAAAATAATTTATTTCTTAGGCTTCTATGTAGTGAGACACAATGTCAATTATAGATAAGTAATGACTTTACATTCCGAGCTGAATAATATTTAAACTTTATATTTCTCTTTAAATTTCCATTCCCACATTAAATTTCATAGAATGAATTACTTTAGGGAACACTGTGAACCAGTCTGAGGTGTGTATTTTAATTATTAAGGTAAATTTTTCCCTCATTAATCTCCCTTGCTAACCAAGATACACATGGTTTTGATAACAACCATTAGAGGGTATTTAACTCATAGACTGTCACAGAGGCTAAAATTAACTTGAATTTGTTTAAACAAAAACACTGTTGCTGATTGTTAAAACTTGGAAAAGAGTCAATACATTCTAGAAAGACAAAATCAGCACTATTTACTTAATAAAAAATAAAATAAGATCACCAGGAAATACACTATGGAGTATTTGGTCTTTTTCTCTCAATAATTAATTAACTGTGTACAATATATGTAACTGAATACTCCTCCCATTATAAAAGAGCTTGGTTGAAAGAATCAATAGGCAATTTTTCTATATTCTGTTATTCAAAAACTTATGTATAGCTAGTTATTTTATATTGTTTGACATAAATCAAAAACTGTTTTCACCATTTTTTCCTCATTGAATTTGTGCCATAAGCTGAGTTATTTAACCTTGGGTATTTTGTTGTAGTATTAAAATAGAAAAATATGGGAATTTAGAGTGGAAAAAAAAAAGCCTTACTTTACACCAACCACATTCTGTAGTAGCTCAACACTAAGGTCCAGAGATATTAAATATTTTGCTTTTTTTAAACAAGAATAAACAGTTCTAATGAATATCACATAGAAGTTGAAATCAGTAAAACTGCTGAAAACGATTTTTAAAAACTATTTAAAGCCTTTGGAAATGATCTTAAGGATGAGATGAAAATAAATAAACATCTATTTGAACCAAGATTATTATCTCCTTTTCCCACCTCCCAGTTAAACAAGGCCAGAGACTCTATTTCAGCCTGATGCAGCTAGGAATATAGAGATATTTCTTCCAATAGCAACCAACATGGAAGAGTTTCTTTCCGGAGAAGCAGTGTCAGCATTTCTCATCCTCCCCCTGGCTGCTTGTTGCTGAAGCTAACTTATGGTTGAGTACAACTGGGAGAGGGCCTTCTTTCTTCTGCTCAATCCTGACTCATGGAACAGAGGCTCTACTTTGGGCACAGCACTTTGAGAATACTGAACTCACCACTCTTGCTCCATCTTAGTGGGTAGTGGTTTTATGTTAGGAGAGGCAAATTGAGACTACTGTAAGCTGCTGCCCACCTCAAAGTGTGCTTACCCAGTGAGTACTCATCCAATAAGTGTGGTGAAAGGCAACTGGGAAGAGATTCAATATACACAGTTTACACCAGAAATTAACACAACATTGTGTGCTTCAATTTAAAAAAAAAAAAAAGACAAAAAAATAAAATAATAAAATAAAAAACAGAGGAAAGTGTAGGCCAGCTGGTTTCAAGGAGATAACCAGGAAAGAAACAACTGGGAGAAGCTCTCTAGGGATCAAAACAAAAATCAAATACTGATACAAGAAAGTATTTCTTTAAAGGAGCCAGAATTTCATTGAATTCATTTGTAAAACTATTTTTGCCCTGAGGCATTGTTGAAAACAATTGAGTAATCATCTGGCAATTATTGGGGTTTAATAGCTGGGTGTGGTCAGAGAAAGGAGAAAAGAACACTTCAAAAACCACTGTTATCCCAGCATAACTGAGACTATACCAAAAGCTATGCCTCTATGAGCATACAATATCAGAGGCTGAACACTATAGGGGGTGGGGGGGTAGACTAGAACAGTCAACCACTAATAAATAAACAAATAAAAAGCAATAACAAGCTCCTGGTGGGCGGTGGGCAGTATTGCCCAAAGTTGCTACAACATATTATCTAAAATGTATAGCTTACAATAAAAATTATGAGACATATAAAGAAACAGAACAGGATGCCCCATCCACTGGGGAAAATAAAACAGCCAAGAGAAAGTACCTGTGACAGTGACATGATGTCATCGTTATCAGAAAAAGACTTTAAAGCAGCCATTATAATCATGTCTACAAAACTAAAGGAAGTCATGATTAAAGAAGTAAAGTATGACAACAATGTTGCATCAAATAGAGAATATCAATAAAAAGAAATTATTTAAAAAAAGATCCAAATGTAAATGATAGGGTTGAAAAGCACAAGAACTGAAAAAAAAAAAAATTTCACTAGAGGGGCTCAACAATAGATTTGAACTGGCAAGAGAAAGAATAAGCAAACTTGAAGATAAAGGAATAGTGATTACATAAGCCAAAAAACAGAATAAAGGATGAAGAAATACAAGAAATGTGTACAACATAAGTGAGCCAAATTATTTATTATAAGATTACCAAAATGAGAGAAGGGAGAGAAAGGAGAAGAAAAAATATTTGAAAAAACAATAGCTGAAAACCTAGCAAATTTGTTGAAAAACAATAACTTACATAATCCAAAAAAGCTCAACAAACTCTAAATAGTATAAACACAAAGAGATTCACAAAAAGATGCTGTCAAAATGCTGAAAGTCAAAGACAAGGAGAAAATATTGAGAGGAGCAAGGGAAAAATGACTCATTAGTTATAAGAGAATTTCAATAAGTTTAATAACTGACTTCTCAGTAGAAATAATGGAGGCCAAAAGACAAACTGCTCAAAAAACAAAACTGTCAACCAAGAATCCTATATCCAATCAAGTTATCTTTCAAAAATGAATCTTAAGTAGACTTTACCAGATATACAAAAACTGAGAGAATTTGTTGCTGGCAGAACTACCTTACAAGGAATATTGAAAGAAGGCCTTCAGACTGAAAACAAGTGACCTCAGACAGTATTCAAATCCACGTGAAAAAACAAAGAACATCAATAACATCAAAAAATTATACAAGACAGTAGAAATGAATTTTCTTCTTTTCTTTTAACAGATTTAAGAAGTAATTGTATAAGATAATATGTAAAATTCACAAAAATATGTGGCAGTTAAGCAACATATTCTTATATAACAAATGGGTTAAAGAAGAAATCAAAAGGGAAGTTATTATGTACTTTGACATGATTGGAAAAGAAGACACAATCAAAAAAAAAAGGATCCAACTAACATAGTACTTAGAGATTTACAGCTATAAATACCAATATTAAGAAAGAAGATTCAAAATTAACAACCTAACTTTTCACATTAAAACATGGAAAAAGAAAAACAAACTCTGAGAAGTAAACTCTGGAAAAAGAGAAGTAAAGATATAAACACATGAAAGAATGTTCAACATCTTTAGTCATCAAGAAAATGCAAATCTAAACTACAATGATATACCATTTCACACCCACTAGTATGGCTAGAATCAAAAAGTCAGACACAAACAAGTGTTGGTGAGACTGTGGAAAAATCAGAACCTTCATACACTGCTGTTAAAGATTTAAAATGGGGCAGCTGTTTTGAAAAATGGTGTAGAAGATCCTCAAGTGATTAATCATGGAGTTATCATATGACCCAGTGATTCCACTCCTCGGTATTTACCCAAGAGATGAGAATATATGTCCACACAAAATCTGTACACCAATGTTCGTAAAAGCATTCATAATACCTAAAAATTGGAAATGGTTCAAATGTCCATCAACTGATGAATGGATAAGCAAAATGTACTTGTTGATATAATGAAATATTGTTCAGCCATTAAAAGGAATTATGTACTGATACGTGCTACAACATGGACGAACCTTAAAAGCATTATGATAAATAAAAGAAGCTAGTCACAAAAAATTACGTATTATATCATTTCAGTTATATGAAGTATCCAGAAAGTAAGTTAGTGGTTGCTCCTGGGGGAGGGACGAGGGCTAGAGGAGTGATCATTAAAGGGAACAGAGTTTCTTTTTGAGGTGATGAAGATGTTCCAAACTTGACCACGATGATGGTTGCACATATCCAAATACACTAAAAACACTGAACTGTACACTTTAAGAGGGTGAACTGTATGGTATGCAAATTAATTATATCTCAATAAAGCTGTTAAAATAATCACATAGAAATTTTTTAGTATTAAGACGAGCAGGTTCCAACCCTCTTAATTATGCCAGAAAATCTGTGAGTTTCAGTCAAGTGCTTTCTCAGGCATAGGGGTGGTAGCAATCAGCTCTTACTTTGAAAAAATTTGCCTCACTCTCAGTTACATGATCCAATTCCCTGCAGAGGCGGGGTAGCCCTCCTACAAGGAGAGAATACAAGTCAGATTCTTAGATTTTCATAGCACATGCTTCCTGCTCAACTGCTCTTCAAAATTCTCAGGATTAAAACTAATGATACCCAGGTTCTGTAAAAGCCTACTGAAGCCTGTTGATAATTAAGGCTATCAGTCTAAGGCAGGGTTGACAAGCATATTTAGTAAAGGACTGCATTATGTTTTAGGTTTTGTGGGCCATACACTCTCTTTTGGAAGGACTCAGCTCTACAATCGTGGCATGAAAACAAGCAATGACAATATGTAAATAAATGAGCGTGGTTGTATTCAAATCAAACTGTATTTATTGACACTGAAATTCTAATTTCACGTAATTGTTATACATCATGAAACATTTTCCTTCTTTTTTTTTTTTAACTATTTAAGAATGTAAAAATCATTCATAGCTCATGGGCTACATAAAAATAAGCAGTAGATTGGATTTGGCATTGACTTGTGGCTTGTTGACTCCTGCCTAAGAAATTTGCTATCCATCTACTCTAGCTATTTAAAATTTTTTAACTTTGTAACTATTTATTCACCAGAAATGTTTGTACCTTACTATCATTAACTTAACTTCTGAAAAATGTCTTACTAAGCTATATTTTATCTATATTAGCCATATAGAAATCTAAGAAAGTGTCTTTAAAAAGAAGTTTCTGTTTGTTCTATAAAATACAAAGTTATCACTCATTATGTGATGGTTCTTGTAATAATACAAATATAATAAATTAATTTGGGAATCTAATATGGGGAAGAGTTTAATAGTATCATTAAAACCTAATGCTTCTTTTTATCAAATGATGAGAATTAGATATTCCACTATGCTTTCACTTTGTGGCCTTGGCTTCCAGAATTCAAATTTAATATTCAAATTCACTAATTATATTAACTCAGATTTTGTTAGACTTATTGCTCTCTCTATATATATCTGTATTTTAATATTTCTATTATATATCCATCTTTTATTTTGAAGCCCCTCATCTCTGTTTTGGAGGTAATTGAGATAAACATTTTTAAAGTCATGAGAATAAAATTATTGTTACTTTAAAATTTGGCAGCAGAATTCTTCAGAGAGTGAAATCTTTTCTGGCAAAATATTTTAATAGATTGTTGGATATTAAAAATTTGATCCACAGGTCATGGCCTGTCTGGATGGGAAGGTACATGTGGAGGCAAGTAAATAGCTGAATTTCTTTGGACAGAATTTGCAAGAGGGGAGAGATGCATGGGGTTAGTAACAATGAGAGACAATAAAACAGAGAGAGGAGCTGGGTAAACGACAATAAATGAGTAAAGCTTTCTAGTGACAAGAATGGTCAAAGAATGCCTGGTATTTCATTTTAAGTGTGCAGTTCTGCCCTATATTTTGCCATCTCCCAATGCCTTCAAACCTTCAGTGAAAGGCTGCTACAACTAAGTTTTGCATCAGTGCTATATTGAAGAAGTGCTAGGGTAAGTCTAGTGTTTGACAGAGTTGTATGATGACTGTACACTTGGAATATGTGAGAAGCATTATAGGGATCAAGAATATGGTGGTATCAGGAAATCAAAGACAGAGGTGATCAAGAGAAATGCAGATTAGAGATACTGGGAATGACCTTGGGCCTCCCACCACATATGGGTGGGGATCTGAGTCTATTTTATTTAAATATTTTTTCCAAGTGAAATGTCAAATCATTTACTATTTTGCTATATTTATTTAAACATAGATGAAAAATAAAATTATATTTATATATAAAATACACAATGTGATGATTTGATATACATATATATTGTGAAATGATTACCACAGTCAAGTTAATTAACACATTCAGCATCTCACATTGTTACCTTTTTTTTTTTTTGTGGTAAGAACACTTAAGAGCTATTCTCTTAGCAAATTTCAAGTATATAGTACAATATTATTAATTATAGTCACCATGTTGTACATTAGATCCCCAGAACTTGTTCATCTTATATTAAAAGCTTGTACCCTTTTTGGCCAACATCTCCTCATTTTCCCCACCCACCCCACCCTTCTTGGTCCTAACTGCTTGCTGCTCAAAAATCAATACTCTAGAGAGGCAATGTTGATAGAAAGGAAAGTTGCTTTTAATTAGAATGCCAGCAATATGGGGAGATGGTGGATTCAGTGTCCCCCAAAACCATCTTCAAAGGTTCTGCTCAGCCATGAAAGTTTTAAATGGAAAACGGGAAGTAATCTCAGTTAACCATTGAGATAGTGGGTCAGAGTTATTGCTATCCCTGACTGCATGCTGGCTTGTAGACTTCTTGTGATCTTTCCTTAGATGCTATCTTGTTCACATAGTTTATTTGCGAGATTATTGAAGGGTAAGCTAGGGAAGAGATCTGGTTATCTGTTAATTACTTATTCTCCATTTCTACTTCTTTGATCTAGGAAAGAACCAATGTGAAAAGCAAAGTATTGTGTGATCAAAAGAAAGGCATGGGGGTGCCTGGTTTAAGGTTAGTGACAAGACAAAAGGGATCTCCTGCAGAGAGCTCTTTCCTGCAGAGAGCTCTTTCTAGCCAAAAGCTGCTTACACTTTGATAACTACCATTCTAGTCTCTGGTTGTATGAGTTCAACTTTTTAAAATTCCAGCATAAAAGTGAGATTGTAAGGTATTTGTCTTTCTCTGTCTGGCTTATTTCACTTAGCATAATGTCCTCCAGTTTCATCTCTGTTGTCAAAAAAACAGGATTTCCTTCTTTTTTGTGGTTGAATAACATTCCATTATATGTATATAGCACAACTTCTTTATCCATTCATCTGCTAATGAAACACTTAGGTTTATTTCATGTCTTGGCTATTGTGAACAATGCTGTAATTAACATGGGAGTGCAGATATTTCTTTGAGGTACTGTTTTCATGTCCTTTGGATATGTGCCCAGTAGTGGGATTTCTGGATTATATGGTAGTTCTATTTTTAATATTTTGAGAAACCTCTATACTGTTTTCTATAGTGGCTGTATCAATTTACACCCCACCAATAGTGAACAAAGTTGTCTTTTCTCCATATTTTTGCCAATATTTGTTACTGTCTTTTTGATAACAACTGTCCTAACAAGTGTGAGATTATATATCACCGTGGTTTTGATTTGCATTTTCCTGATGATTAGTGATGTCGAGCACCTTTTCATATACCTGTTGGCCATTTGTATGTCTTCTTTGGAAAAGGGACCTATTTAGGTCCTTTGCTCATTTTTTAATCAGGTTATTTGGTTTTTGCTGTCAAGTTGTATGTATAAAGCAACCTACAGAACAGGAGAAAATTTTGCAAACCACATACCTGATAAGGAGGTAATATCTAAAATACATAAGAAACTTAAATTTATTTAAATCTTAAAATACATGTTGACTTTAGGTTATCAAAGGACTTAGGCATAATCTAAGTGGCTATATTAATTTATTTGCCTAATAGCATATGTTTAGTAAATGTAGAACCAAAATTAGAACCTGAGATTCCTAATTTCAGTTTAGCATTTTATTATGTGTCGTCTGTTTTCAAGGAGGAAGGAAAAGAAGTTCCATCATTTATGCATTTTGAAATTCAGAAGTCTAAAAAGTAGAAAAGTATAAAAATTCACATGCATAAGCTTCTAAATTTTCAAAGCATTTCACATAATAATTTTATCTTTGTGACAGAAAAATTTTCTGAAAAATCTAGTCACTGCCCCTATTTCTTACTAGTCATTTGTGTGAAATGCAGTAATTGCTCTGTCAAAAAGCAGCCAAAAAGGGAGCATTCTCTCCCCTTTGTTCTTATTCCCTGACTGGAAAGCACTAGCAAGACTAGCATGTTGATTTCAGGAGGCGGCTTTCTGGATTTCGTTATTTGGCAAGTTTTACTTACCGTGTTTACTTTGTGTTATTATATCATTAATATTTTTAAACATAAAACTCCAAGAGTATTTTTGGCTTTTGTGAATTTTTTGCTATCTATACTTCTAGCTATCTATGTGATCTAGCTATTAATGATTATTTATTTTTAATATATATTTAACTTCAAAATGCATTTCCAATGCTTCTATACCCCAATGTTAACGTTCCTGATTTCCCTCTCAATTGTCTGTAATCCTTAATACTTCTTAAAGTAACTTTTTTTTTTCCAGAATGGGTACAGGGGTAAGATCTTTTCTAAACCCTGCATATATGAAAATAGTTGTATTGTATTATTAATAATAATTGATATATTAGTTCCTGGAGTTGTTGTAAAACAATTGCCACAAACTTAATGGCTTAAAACAATAGAAATTTATTCTGTCACAGTTCTGGAGACCGTAAGTCTGAAATCAAAACCTGCAGGGCTGTGCTCTCTATGGAGTCTCTAGAGGAGATTCTACTCCTTGCCTCTTCCAGCTTCTGGTGATTCTGGACATTTCTTGGCTCCATCGCTCTAATCTCTGTCTGCATTTTAATATCAACTTCTCTTCTTCTGTGTCTCTCTCCCATAACTCCCTGTGCCTCTCTCTTATAAGAATACATGTGATTGCATTTAGGGCCCACTTGGGTAATCCAGGGTAAGTGCCACATCTCAAGATCCCTAATTATATCTTTTGGCATGTAAGGCAACATTTGTATGTTCCAGATATTTGATGTGGATATTTTGAGGGAGGTTCACTTTTTAATTTAATACAGTCTATATGTCTGATTTATTTTAGAGGGTCAGTTCTAATTCTTACTTGGTGAGTTTTAATTTTATCATTGCGTTATCTTACATTACACTACTCCTATATTTATTTTTTAACTGTGTTGTCTTTTTTTGCAATCTCAAACTATATTTGCCTTGCCAAAGTCATGTTTTATAGTACAGAAAAAAATGCATTTTTGTATAAGGATAAACTAAAGCAGGTAGTTTCTATATCGTTCTTCTGTTTCCTTTAGTAACTTCTTTTTTCAGAGATGTACTTTTCTTCTTAGCCTTCACTTGGGCTATAGCATTTTTTTTTATAAACCTCATATGTTTCTTTTTAAAATTTTTCCAAAGTACAGAAATACAGGCCTTGACTTTAGCCCTCCTCACTGACTATTCAAATGCAAATGAAATCCTTTCACATCTAAAGCTGGAGAGGGGGCTGCTATGCAAATGTCTTAGGCTCGGTTCTAGAAAATTGTGTGCTGTGCTCTGTCTTCCTTTCAGCCCTTTGTACACATTGCTTCTTTTGGAGTGCTGAGTCTCCTTTGCTTCTTCTGTACTACTACTATTCATTGTTCACATCTAAGCTTAAATACCATTTCCCTTAGAGATAAACCAGGAGATCGAGATTTACAGATACTAGCTACTACATATAAAATAGATAAACAACAAGGTCTTACTGTATAGCACAGGGAGCTATATTCAATACCTTGTAATAGCTTATGATGAAAAAGAATATAAAAAGGAATATATATATATAAAATGAAAAAAAAACACAAATCATTTCCTTTAGGAAGTCTTTCTTGATCTGCCAGTAGTTAATGAGATGCTGTGCCTTTATGTGCCTAGAACACCTTGTACATAACCCTATCACAGCATGTATCATACTATGTTATAACTGTCTGCCTCCCCACTGGACAGTGAGCAATTTGAGGGAACAAACTGTGATTTGTTCACATTATGTTCTCAAGACATAGCACAATGCTTAGCACTGGTAGGCAATCAAAAGGAATTTTGAATTGTGATCTTAGAATATGTCACCTACAGAAGTTCTTCTTTAAACCACCAAGGTTTAGCTTGTTATCTTTATTCTGGGTTCACATAGTACCCTGTACTAACCTTTATCATAAAACATATCACAATGTGTGATGATTTTATAATAGTAATTAGAATTTATTAGGCATTTACTACATGCTAAACATTGTGCTAAGCAATTTGTACATACTCTCTAATTTAGTCCTCACAATGACCCTGTAAGTTAGTACTATTATTCTATTTTAAGAAGAAGAAATGGGCATAAGGAGGTTAAGCACGTTGTCCAAAGTCGCGCAGTTAGCAAATGGGGAAGCTTGGTTTTTCAACCCAGACAATTTGACTCCAAACGTCATTCTGTCAACCAGTACACTATACTTCTCCCATGTTTGCTTCTGTCTCTGACACCAAACTGTCAGAAAATTCTTAGTAGCAAGCATTGCATCTTCTTCCCATTGCCTACCATAGTATATAATTCATAGTAGCTGTTCAATAAATTTTCTGTATAAATAAATGAATGACATAAAGTGAAGTTCAGATTACTGCTCCTTGTGAGTTCAAATACATTATTAGTATTTCAGAAAATGAAAATATAGCCTATAACTTTTAAATTCTGTACTTACAGTATTTTTAAAAATGTCTATGGATGAATAAGCATCATTTAAAATTATTGCTCAGATATGCAGCTTAGGTCCCTAAAGAGATATTAAATGTGTTTACTTCCATCCAGTACATAAAGAATATTTACTACTTCTACATATATTTTGAGTTTATTAACAGTGGGCCAAAACTCTTCACAATAATTTGAATCGTCAAATATTGTATCATTTAAACCATGTATCTTTCAGAATTAGATTTTCTTAGTCTTGGATATCTTTTTATCTTTTTCATAAATTTTCAAATATTCTCCTAGCAACATATTATATGAAAGGTCTGGCACTCAGGTGATCAATACCTTCATCTTCAATACCTTTGATCCTTCTACCTCTTTCACAAACATCGCCAACACAACACTGGCCTTCCTTATGCGTCCAACCAGTTACTGTCCCCTACTCAGAGTAATCATTATCCAGATTTCTAATGCTATAACGTAGTTTTCTTAGGCTGTTTTTAAAATTTTATAGAAATTAATTACCTTGCATCAATTATTCTTTGTATCTAGCATCTTTCAGTCAATGTTGCTTCTGAGATTCATCCTAAATGTCACATGTAATGGTGACTTTTTTTTCATTTTTATTGCTGTGTGATAATACATTGTATGAACACATTATTCATTCTACTATTGAGAAATATTTGGATTGCTTTCAGTTTGGGGCTATCCTGTACAAAGCTGCTATGGACATTCTTCTATATTATGTTGGTAGATGTAGATGCTCACTTCTTGTGGGCATGTGCCTAGGAGTGGAAATTGTTGGGTTGCATGATTAATATATGTTAAGCTTTTGAAGATATTGCAAACTTTTTCCAAAGTGTTTGTACCTATTTATACTTCCATCAATAGTGTCTGAAAGGTCCAGTTGCTCTCTATCCTTTCCAGCATGTAGTATTGTGTCTTTTAAACATTTTTATTCTAGTGAATGTGTAGCAGTACCTCATGGTGGTTTTAATTTGCATTGTCTTGATTTTTTTTTTTTAATGTGTGTACTGGCCATTTTGTTGCTGAAAGATTGGCCCCTGTCCCTGACGAGCCAAATAACTCAGAGACAGGGTCTTGGAGCTTAGAAGAAAAGAGGCAGCTTTATTGCTTCGCTGGGCAAAGGGGACTCAACAGATTCAACACTGTGAACCCACCTTGGGGATGGGGCAGGGTGATTATACAGCCATAGCTCAAACAATAAAGCATCAATAACCATCAACAGAATTAATATCTTTTCATAAAACTCAAAGTGGTGTCAAGGTGTCTCCAGGTTGTCAATTCTATAGAGGCTAGTGGTTGTCACTCTTTCCCAAGGCGTGGTCTTCTTGGTAATTCAGGCTATTTTGTAAGGTTACAATCCCACGACCTTTTTCCTGGAGAACAACTCAGAAGCCAAACATGATTATAACTTTGATTACCAGGATAAAGTAGAAACAGTAAAATCAATAGCTTTAGTTTTAACAATGGTCTTGGGGCTGTGAGTAGTAACTGGTTGGTCAGGTCTGCTGACCGTTCTAAGAGCAAGCAACAAGCATAAAGCCAAGAACCTGTTAGTTTAAGTGTGGCCATTTTATTATTTCTCCTTCACTTTGGATATATCTTTTTGAAGAGCCTATTCAAGTCTTTTGCCCATTTTATTTTCCTTGTGTCTTCTTCTACTTGGCTTATCGCTCTGAATGCTTGTCCTTTGTTATATATAAAATTTGCAAATATCTTTTCTTACTCTATGGCTTTCCTTTTTATTCTTTTAATTATTTCTCTGATGAAAATATATTTTAAATTTTAATGTAGTCCAATGTATTACATATTATCTTTATGGATATTGCTCCTTGTGACATGTTTAGGAAATCTTTTTGTATTCCAAGATGAAACCATTGTCTTCTTGTAGCTTTATGTTTTACCTTTTATATTTAGGTCACAATACATCTGGAATTAATTTTTTTACTATAGTAGGAGGGAGAAATCAAGTTTTAATTTGGATATCCAATTTATCCAGCACCATTTATTGAAAGTGCTATTCTTTCCCTCATTGAACTTTAGTGCAGACTTAATCATGTAACTCTACTTCTGAACTCTCCTGTTTCTCCTATTAGTCTATTCTTGCACAATTAACAGTGTCTTAATTACTATAGCTTTAAAATAAGCCCTAGTGTCTGGTAGTGTATATCCTTCAGCTTTGTTCTTGTTCTTCAAGATCATCTTGGCTATTCTGGGTATTTACTGCGCTTATAAATTTTAGAATGAGCTTTTGAAATCACACACCCACACACACACAAACCAGCTGATATTTTTATTGGCATTGCACTAAATCTACAGATAAATTTGGGGGAGAACTGATGTAATTACAATATAAAGTCTTCCAATTCATTAGCCTGTTTTATTCCTTCAATTATTTAGTTTTCTTTAATTACTCACAGCAGTGCTTTGCAGCTTTCTGTTTAATTGCTGCTGTTTTGAAGGTGGTGAGTCTTTTTGTTTAGATGTTTTCAAGATTTTCTCCTTAACATTAGTTTTCTGCAGTTTCACTGTGAGTTGTTTATGCATGGCTTACTTTTTGTATTATTCCGCTTGGGGTTTATCATAATTCTTGAATTGTGGTTTAATGTCTTTCATTCATTTGCAAAAATTCAAACCTACTTTCTTGCCATCTATTTTCTTAAAGATGTTGCTCACAGTAATTTTATGTCAAATTCTCAACCGAATAGCTGCACTCCCAGCAAGTCTTCTTCTATTGTCCATAATCTTCTCTTGAAATTGATTTTTGTTAAGCTGGTTATCTTTTTAATTGTATGCTAGGCACTGTCTATGAAAAATTATGGAAGCTCTACATGAGGTTATCTTCCTCCAGAGGAGATTTACTCTATTTCCTATGCAGGCTGCAAAGGGGCAGATCACCTGAATCGAGTCCTGGACTGAAGGGCCCCATTCCTACTTTGCAGTCTCTATAAACTCCTTCTCCTTCTGTTTTGCCTACATTCCTAGAATTGAATCCTTCATGGATTCCAGCTGAGAGCCTGTAGTGCCTCTTAGTGATGCTACATAATGGGGGATCCCTTTGCTCCCAGGACATGAAACTGCAGAAAATTCCGCTTTGCTTTTCAGCTGTTTTCTGCTTGGGTGTTTACCATCTTGCCATGTGCAGCTTAGTGAGAAAACGTCTTGAGGAAGAAATTGGTGCCAAGTGTTTAGCTCATGTAATTGTGCCTTCTTCCTCTCTGGAATCTTAGCCTCTCATGCTGTGATGCATCTGAATATCAGAAATCCAATATCTGTCCCCAGAATTCTGTGACAGTGATCAAAGCTATCCTGATCCTCTGCCTCTTTCTTGGCATCAAGAAACAACAAATGGACCAAGAGGAAAAGTAGCAGATAAAGGCTTACCTCAATAACATTCCCTTTTCTCTAGGATTTGGACCTTCAAATCCTAGTTGTCTTTGAAATTATCCTGAGACCTTCAAAATAAATCTTGAATTTTATCCAGGTTTTCCCTTTGTTCTCAGCAGGAGTATTGGTCTGCTGCAAGCTATTCCATCAAAGCTCATAACATATTTCTTTTTTAAATTAATTCTACCATAGGAATCTGTCGTGAGTTGAAAATACCACAAAGTTCACATAAAATACTTACAATATTTACTATGTATTAAGTCACAAAGAAAAATTCAATAAAATACAAAAGCAGAAAACATTGAGGTTACTTTACTTTCTCCAACCTCAGTGTCATCAACTAGAAACAAATCAAAATATTAGCTAAAAAACATAAACGATGACTTGAAAAAATTTTAAACTGTTCTCATTAACTTGCTTTAACAAGAAAACAAAACTAAAATACAGAAAATTTAGAAAGAAGAAATCATGAAGTCATTGCATCTCAAAGTTTTAGTCTACAAACAAAGTGGTTCTGAGAGGAATATGTATAGCCTTAACTGTATTTACTGAAAGCCAGAAAAATGGAAGATATATTAATTTCAACTTCATCTTAAGAGATAAGAAAACAACAAAATAATCCAAAGTAGGTTAATTAATATATAAAAAATGAAGTAATAAAAATAAATGAAAATTGGAATACTTAATAAATATATAATCCAACCCTTTAGAAATAACCATAAAATAGATATTTAACAAGTATAACCAAGAAGCAAATTTTAAAAAATTAAGAATGATAAAATGTCATAACTACAGATAAAAGATGAGCTGTTTTCAAGATATCAATGAAGTTTTACCAATAAATTTATAAATTTTTATGAAATAGCCCATTTTCTAGAAATTATAGATGAATAAAATTGACTCAAATAGAGAAGAGAAATTGGTTTTTAATTGCAAAGTACAAAGCATAGACCAACCTCATACATAAGCATAGATGACAAAATCTTAACTGAAATATTAGCAAAATATTTTCAGGGAAGTCTTAATATATTATTACCAAGTAGGGACAATCCTAATATTGCAATGCTTTAATTGTAGGAAAAAATGTAATTAATAGGTCCAAGAAGAAAATCATATGATATCTAAACTAATGCTGAAAAACAATAAAATGGAAAATAAAACTAATTCCTAACATTTTGATATTATAAAGCCAGACACTCAATTGGAAATGTGAACTATATATATATACTGACAACTCACAGAGTGGAAATAAGAAAATCCAATAACTATTTTTTGAAATTTATCCAACTTTACCAATTGTCCAGATGAAAATTGAGGAAAGAATAAAATACCATTTCCCTTTCAATAAATTGACAAAATCAACAACAAAAAAGTGAGATTGATAATATTGAATTAGTAAGGGCTTTGGAGAATCAACATTCTCATGCACTCTTGGTGGTAGTGCAAAATAGTACTGCCCATTATTTACAGGGCAGTCTGACAGTATTTATCAAAATTGTAAATATGTGCACCTAACAGAAAGAAACTACACTTTTCCTCTCCCTAGACAAAAATTATTAAGGAGGATGAGTACTGTCAAAAAACTTAAACAAGCAGAACTTTAAAACTTTACTTCTAAAGTTATGGCTGAAATCTTAGAAATGTTAAAAGCAAAAACCACACAGAATTTGGGCAGTAAGACTGAAGAAATTAGAATATATCTGCACACGAAAATAGGAGGAATTAGATGTTCTTTGCTTCTGAGAAAAAGGGAAGAGGAAAGAGAAATATGGTTACTGTCAAGGATTGGGGCAGGGAAGAAAGATCCTAGCATCATGGCCTAGTGACCAAACGACTTTTGAACATGGAGATTGTCATACTAAATTTTGAGAGACTCATTTTTGAAATGCAAAACCTATTTTACTTCTCAAAATTTGAGTAAAGTTAACTAACACACACAAAAAGCCTTTTTTGAAAGGACATGCTTATTTGTTAGAGCTATGTTAGTGCTAAAGACTCAACATTGGCTATCACCAACAATAGCCACCGAGATCTAGAACAACATAGTAGCGCTATACATAACAAACAAACAAACAAACCAATAAGTCAAATGTAAAGGAAGAACTATTGTATTGAGTGTTTTTCTTGTGAAAGTGATGGAGGAGAGGCAGAGTTCTATATTTGACACAATATAGTACATCACAGGGGCTACACATGTGTCAATTGGCAAGATTATCCATAAACTAAATGATTTCACAGGGATAAGGAAATATACATGAGAATGTGAGGTTCCTATGAATTTCCAATGGACTAGAGGTGGAATTAACCTTATATACTTATGTAGATACAAAAAGGCAGAATGAACTCGCCTGACATACTCTAAAGAAGCTCAGTTCCAATTCCTGGGATCTAGCCTAAGGAAATACCAGCATTAATGCCCAAACATTCATGTATAAAAGTGTTTGTTGCAGCATTATCTGTGTTCAGAAATTTGAAAATTACCTAAATGCCAATTAACATGACAATGGTTAAAGGATAAGGAATAATACATACTAAATATATGAAAGATATGAATGATGCATATTAAATGAATAAAGCTCATGGTAGAAAAAATGTGTTTATAATCACATTTTTGTAGAAAATTAAGTCCAAATGTATTGCTTTCAATATATCTAGATGTATTTAAGTTTATATGTGTGGGTATTTCTATATTTGTATATATGTGTGTGTGTGTATCTTTACATACAGATCTGAAAGAAAGCCCACCAAATCATTAACATGGTTGCTTCTTGAGAGCAAGATTGGGACAGTGAGAGGCAATGTTTTTGGTTATTACCCTACTCTTCTACATTATTTGAAGTTTCACAGTTATGCATTACTTTTAAATTGTCTTTCTTCCCCACTAGAATTCAATCTCCTTAGGGCAGGGACTTTTGAATCTCTTACTATACCTTCAGTACCTAGAAAAATGACACAAATGAAATGGCTCAGTAAATATTTATTAGGTTATGAATTGACAGAGAAGGGGAGATAGGTCAAGGAACTGGTTTCTCAGATATCAGGGGAATATAACATCTTTCAAAGGAGGAGAGAGTGGTCAATTATTGGATGTGTCCAACAGAAACAAATTAGGAAGCATCATCAGAAATAATTCATGGATGAGAATCAGGTGCATAATTGGGAGTTGTGGAAAATTAGTATGACATATTATTATATGGGAGATATTATTTTTTTTGCAGCATGTTTCTCCATCGGTTCTATAGAGTTATATAGCATAGTGGTTAAAAGCATGGACTGCAGAACAAAAATGCCTGGGATCAAATGCATCTCTGTGACTGGCTGGATGACCTTGGACAAGTTACTAGAACTGTCTGTACCTCCGTTTCATCTCTATAAAATGCGAATAATAGTACTTAAAGGTTTGTTTTGAGTATTATATGAATTAGTATATTTTAAGCACTTAGAGCAGTACCTGTTACACATAAAGGTTCAATAAATACTAGCATTTTTAACTTAAGAAAGGAAGGAAGCAAAGAAGGGTAAAGAAAGTGTTCTGCTGGTAAGAGAATACCCATAGCTTGGTTTCCTGTTGTATAAGGTGGCAAGTGCAAGTAATCACTCACCATTGCTTATGAATCCTTTTTCTTGTATTTTGTGAGCTCCTTCTTCAGCTTTCGTAAGCAACAGTGTCATAGCCTTATTACTCTTCCCAACTGAAGTGGGACAGTTTCATCCATCTTGTTCCATGTCTCAGCCTCAGATTCTAGGTGGTATATTAATTTGGGATCCACAATTTTTCCTTAAATATTCAATTACATATGTGAAAATTCACAATTCCTAGCAGATACTTCTACGTGGATTTTTTTCAGTTTCTACATAAATGATTTGTCCCGAATACACTTCCCAGCATGCCATGTAATATTTCCATTCTGATTCCTACTTTCTGCCAGTTGTATTATGGGACTTAATTGTCCCTGAATAGATGTAGACTAGCAGAGGGGCAGGGATACTTTAAAAGATAGTAACCAAGACTTGTGCTTCTGACCCTCATAGAATAAGAGGGACAAGATAGACTCTCCCACCTGCAAACAAACCAACCAACCACACAAAATACATGAAATAATTGTCTTCAAACCACTGAACACCAGGCAATGAAGGACAGTGGTATCTGAGAAGCAGAAAGCAAAATGAGGCCTCCCAAAGCCCTATGTCACTGCCTGGAGAGATAGTGGCACAGAGAGGGGGAATCAAGGCAGAGCCTAGAAGAGTGTCTGACTTGAGGAGACATTTTTGGGAGTCTGGCAAGACCAAGGGGATTGGAATTCGGAAAGAGCTGCACAGAAAGCAAACAGTTGAGGGGCCCCCTTGAGTATTCAACTAAGTACTGATCATCAAATGCACGTGAGAAAACTACCCAAAGCCTGGGAAAGAACAGGACCAGAGATAGTACCTGTTTCCACCAACCAGACTGGAAAACCTTATGATTCACAGGTCACTGAGTAGAAGGCCTTGCCTTTGTGGGAAATAATAAGCCTAGGTTAAATAATTTTTCAGTCCCACTCAATAAATCTAAACAGTAAGTCCCCAAAAGATCAGTTTATATCCAAACAATTCAACTGAATCCCAGAAAAAAAAAAAACTCAAGAATATTTTTAGGAATAGAAAAATATGCAGCATCCAACAGGGTAAAATTCACAATATCTAATATCCAATCAAAAATTCAAGAGTCATGCAAAGAGGAAGATAAAACCAATAATAAGGAAAAAAACCACTCATAATGGACTCAGAACTTACACAGATGTTAAAATTAATAGACACGGTCCTTAAAACAGTTATTAAATTATATTACATAGGTAGAGACATAAAAGATACAAAATTGATACAAGTCAAATATCTAATGATGAAGGCTACAATGAATGAGGTAAAAAATACACTGGATGGATGGACAGAGATTAAATATTGTAAAAGAAAATATTAGTAAAATTTGAAGATATAATGATAAGAAATAATCAAAATGAAATATGGAGAGGAAAAATAAAGAAAGGAAGGAAGGAAAGAGTGAGAGAAAAAGAGAAAGAAAGAGGGAAAGAACAGAGCATCAGTGAACTATGAGACAACTTCAGGTGACTTAATTATAGGTGTAATTAGAGTCCCTGAATTAGAGTGGGTTACAGAGAGAACACGCCCATTACAATATCAGGAGTAAGAGAAGTGATCTCTCCAGAGACTACAAATACTAAAAGAATAATAAGAAAATAATATGAACAACTTTATGTCAGTAAATTCTACAACTCAGATGACATGGAAAAAGTCCTTGAAAGGCATACATTATCAAAGCTCACTTAAAAGGAACTAGATGTCCTCAATAGCCCTATATCTATTAAAGAAATAGATTTTGTAGTTAAAAAGCTTTCAGACTTAGTGGATAGAGAAGAACTAAGTTTACAGTCATTCTAGTCACAAAGTCTGAAAGCTCAGAGCCATTCTAGATTTGTTGTTCTTTTGCATTACCAATATTTAATCTCTAAATCATTTATTTTAATTTCAACACCAAAACAGATTTTGAAATAGTCTTTTACTTTCCAATACTCATTGCCACTGTCATAGTCCAAACACTACCTTTTTTTTTTTTTACAGAAATATTGCAATAGCCTTCAAAGTTGCTTTCCAGAATAAAATCTATGGCCCACACTTTCCAGATGAAATATTAGGCAAATTCCACTTCCTTCAAATTAACTACGTGATAAAAGCTATATTCTTATTATTTCATACATGACCCTTGGTGATATAGCTTATTTCCTGTCCCTCCTCTCTTCTCATTCTATGCCCCAGCAGCATGAAACCAGATGTAATTCCTCAAACACACCATGTTCTTTCATGTTTCTATGAGTTTGCATAAGCTCTTTCCTTGACATGGGCTGTTCCTTCCCTTCTTTGTCTGGTGAAAAATAGTCATTCCTTAAAACCCTGCTCTACCAAAACTCAGCCAGGTAGTTGTTTCTTAAAGCTTAGTTGTGACGTGAAGTTTGAAATCACACCAATGAACTATTGATATATCTTGTACTTTCAATGACTCTTTCATGCATGATTTTATGCCATTAGGTATTGATCATTTGGAAAATGTTCACTCACTGAGTTGCACAGATCTCCCAAATATTTTTTCTCCTTTTTTGGGGGGAGGTGGGTAGGTAATAAGGTTTATTTATTTTTATTTAATAGAGGTACTGGAGATTGAACCTCAGACCCTGTGCATGCTAAACATACACTCTATCACTGAGCTACACCCTCCCCTCTAGATCTTCCAAATATTGACATATTTCATTATACAATTATCACAAAGTCACCTTTATTATTGTCATCACTAATCTTGTCAGAAAAGTGTTCAAGTATTGGGAGGCTGTCAATCTCATGGAAGGAATAATAGCAACAAGTTTTCCAAAATTCTAACTTCTGCTTGAAACCTTAAATATTATCATTATTTTCAAAAAATACTGCCAGTTATTTTCCTTGAAGTAACAGACTCACTTCATTCATTTTTGAGAAAACATCTGCCAAATATCCAAGTCTGAATAACAATAATTTACATTTATCCTTTCTAGTAAAAATAATGTTCTATGAAAAGAGTGGCCTGTTGAGCACATACCATAAACAATTGCACAAGTGATTTTCCTTGAAATAGCATATTAACTGGTGAAAACTAGTCACTCCTTAAAACCCTGCTCTACCAAAACTCATATAGTACTCCAGTATGTAGAAATACTTTACATGCACTTCCATTTCATCAGAGACTATTAAGACATGTACACAAATGTAAGTGTCAAGCTTAAATAAAATTAATACATTTTACTGCTTCATCAAGGACGTTCTTAAGTGAAACTGTTTTTTTTTTTTTTTCTACTGCAAGGAAACTGTTTTTTTTTTGTTTTTTTTTTTTAACTGCAAGTGCATGGTGGGGAAGAATATGATTACTAATCTTACTGTTTGGTGTCACTGCCTTGTTTCACGCCAAACCCCCTGTAGTTTTACCCATCACAGCTTTTGCATCATCAGTGTGAATGTCAACACGATGAATAGAAGCCAACATTTCAGGATTATTACAAAAATGGTGTGAATGTTGTGGATTCCCTGAAGACTGCACTCTAAGAGAGAAAAACCATGATGGAGAAATATGGTAACTGCTAGTGCCACAGTAATTGGGATTTAGGGAAGTTTCCAAAAATTAGCTGAGATTTATTGTTTACTATGTTCTCATTACTGTGCTGAGGATACACTGGTCTACAAAACAGAAATTTTCAAAAAGTCTTTAGCTAATATTTGTCCCTGTCTCAATGGAGTTTAGCTACTAATGAGAATAAGTCAATTGAGAAGAGAGAGCTGTTTGTATAAATTTCAGCTGTACAGTAACTTAGGACAAATGGTTGCAGTAGTTCTCCCTCTTGTGACTCATATTTGAGATTCAAACAATATAGTAGCTAAATCTTTTAATTCATCGTAATTCAGTGATATTTGTTTTGCATAATAAGCAACAAGCCAACAGCTGTGAATCTTTTTGAACTGTTTTGTGTTGATGCCTATATTCTCTGTAGCTTTTCAGATCTAGATTTCAGGGTGCAATATTGCTTACATTTTCATTTCTTCCTTTTACTTTTCATTTTTCCTCGAGACTGGGAGGATGACTTCTAAGAGAAGATTAACTAGAGATGTAGGAATTACAGAGACAGGCAAGCCATCAGCTTCACCAGGACCTAAAATGGTAAAGGTCCTACAGAAATTGCTGATAACCCGAGGCCATAAATGTCTCCCATTGTCACCTGGGGCTGTTTGTCAGTGTCACTCTCTACACTCTACAAGGTCTTTTTCAGATCCAGTTACAGTCATGAACTCAGTGCCCTACTAACTTCTCTCTCTCCTCTGCTGTCAAAATCTAGGGAAATGATATTCACAAATGGAAACTCACATGTGATTTTAGCAGAGGGTCTGGGAAGACACATTAGCAAGAAAAAGCTTCAAATAGAAAACAGTGCCACTGAGTTGAAACACATCACCAAATTGATTCCATCTAAATTGATTTGCCCTGTCCAGATGGTGTAAGTCGTTGAGACTATTTCCAAGAACAAGTTAACAATTTTAAAGGTGATTCAAGGGGGTGTGGTTGACAATGGCAAATGAGCTGAGCTTTGGTCCTGAGGGATAAGTATCTCTGTTCTGAATTACATTAAACTCTGCTGTTGAAGTAATTCAATTAAACTCTATGGGCTTCTGTTTTTCTCATCTAATAAAATGGGACTATAAACACTTCCAACAAATTTCACAAGTTTCAAAATGGAAGAATATATTAGAAAGCATATTGTATATATGAAATTTTTAAATGTTTTAAAATAATAACTACTGGACTAAAGAAACACTATAAAGTTGAGTATTTTTAGAAATAATCATCATTCTTAGATATAAATGTTGCTCTTTAAATAGGTGTAAAATTATCTTTCCATTTTAAGTCCTCTTGTGCTATTTATTCTTACAAGGAGAAATAATATATTTCTTAAGTAGTAGGGGAAAAAAAAACACAAGTATTTTTAATTCTTTCTTAAATTAAAGAAGCATTTCTACTCTCACCTTCATTCGTTCTTCCATAACCACCCATAATCAGGAGGTAGTAAATAATCTAGCCATACAAAACTTTCTTGTAGAACACACACAAAAACTTCTTTTGTGCTTCTGTGTTTTCACATCTTCCATATAATTCTTTTTCTTCTGATTAATTCCTTCTCACCTATAGAAACCCAGTTGAAAGGCCGTTTTCACTGTGAAGCCTTTCTGAACTCCCCAAGACAGAGTGAGTAGAACCTCCTCTCTCTTCTCATTACATTGTGTACTAATTTTATACAACTAATTGCAGAATAGATAAACCACCACTCACTACATTCTATTGTAACTTTTTACCTATCTTTTCCCTACACTAGACTGTGAGATCATTAAAGGCATTGATCATATCTTTTTCCCACCCTCTGTACCCCGCACAGTTTCAGCTGTGTAACTGTTAAACAGAAATGAATGAAAGCACGAATACACCCTTCCAGCTAAGCCTGCTTTAGTGGATAGATACGTGACAGATGGGGACAGCTCTGTGTTGTCTCCATTGTGACCCATCACTGACTATGGATCTCTATGTGACTTTTATGTAGATGTAGTTCTCTCATCCCTCTGTCCTGGCACTCCAGAGAATGCCTTAAACCTGCCTCAGATACTCTTATCCATCGCATTATTTAAATAAAATATAATTTGGCATTTAAAAACAGCACACAAACAAGTATGAAGTCAGTCATGTAAAATGAAAGCTGAACTTCCTTATACTGGCAAAATCTACATCAAAACCTGAGCAGGGAAGGAAAAGGTTTTGTGTGTTTGTTTTTTGAATCGTTTTTTTTTTTTTTTCTTTTTCAGTATTCCCATAGAAGGGATCAATTATGGGCATTAGTTCCAAACTCTTAAAGAGATAAATATTTGAATCTCTCACACCTGCTGCTTGGCCACTTGAGTTATTTAAAATCTATAGCACATGATTTCTAATATTTTAATAAAGGGAAAAAGAAACACACAGAACAAACAAAAAATCTCTAGTTATGGCTTGCAGACTATATGATTACTTCCAATATTTCTTGATTCTTTTCCCCAGTAAGTTCCCCAACGTTCTATAGCAGAGATTGGCAATTTTCTTTTATGTCAAAGGGTAGATAATAAATATTTCAGGCCTTATAGGTCAAGAGGCAAAATCGAGGTACTTAAATTAAAAAATGAGAAAAGCAACTTCTTCAATTTTTTATTGGCAAAATTCAAAATATAATAATAATAGAGAACAACTTTTTGCAATACAAGTCTATTGAGAAGAATGGAATTCTTTTTTGGGAAAGGAGCCGTAACATTTCGTTGAGTTGCGGTTCAAAATTAGCATTCCCAATTGTTAAAGTTAACTGCAAATTTCATTTAATGCTGATCTGTAATGAGATTTTAAGTATTTCATTTTTGAACATGTCTTTTCACACAGATAGGTAATATATGTGGCATCAAAATGCTGATAACTGCATCATTATGATTTATAGTAGCAGCAAGAAATGGTAAGAGCATCCTATACAGCCCTAATCAGAACTACTCAACTCTGCTGTTGTTACGCCAGCTCATCCACAAAAAATAAATGAACGAGTGTGGCTGTGTTTCAATAAAACTTTATTTTGGAACTGAAATGTGAATTTCATAGAATTTTCACATCCCAAAATACTATGCTTCTTCCAATGTTTTTTCAATCATTAAAAGTGTAAAAATAATTTTCAGCTCATGAACTGAACAAAAGCAGGAGGCAGGCTGGATTTGGCCCATTGACTGTAGTTTGCTGACTTTGGCTCTATGGTGTGCCTCTGGATTACAGCCATGATTATAGTTGACATTTTTTTTTTTTAATGGAGGTACTGGGGATTGAACCCAAGAGCTTATGAATGCTAAGCATGTGCTCTACCACTGAGCTATACCCCCTACCCACTACAAATTGACTTTTGATGGGATCCGTGGCAGAAGGGGGACAAAGAAGCAGAAAAGAAAAAAAAGGGAGATCTAAGCTGTTCCTTTCTACTAGACCCTCTCTTAACTGCCCCATTCCCACACCCCTGCTCCCAGATTCCCACTCTCCTTCCCTTATGCCACTATCCCCAGACTGGGTATACTCATCACTCTGCAGTATAGTAAATATGCCATCACTGTATGGCAGGCAATTCACTTCTTCATAATACAGTATTTATATTGTCTCAAACCCTACTGATTCTACTCTCAGGCAAGCAAAGAGCCTTGCAAAATGACCGTTAGGCTTCTCATGAGGGGTGTGTGTGTGTGTGTGTGTGTTTGTATTGGAAATGAATGAAAGTATAGGCAAGCGAACATGAATATGGAACTGACTGGACCAATGGTCATACATGAGAGTAAAACAGGGAACCACAGTTCTAGAGCATGGAAGGAGAGAACTGTGATCTTCCACTGTGACTAGATGAATATCAATGTGTCTCTATATGGTGATTAAGATGTAAGATGTTTGAATCTTCCCTGGTATCTGTGGAAACTGTTAACAATTGTGCTTTTTCTCCTATTGGAAAATTAATGAGAAGAATAGAATTTTTCTTTTGGGGAAGTGGGTGGTAACATTTCACTTGGGGTTCAAAGTTAGTATTCTTTAGCACTAGAATTGATTGCAAATTTTGTTAATGCTGATCTTTGATGAGGTTTTATTGTATTTCTAAGTCCGAAAAGAAAAACTAGAAAGGTAGTTTATCTGTATCAAAATTAAGTGAATTCTAGACACGCACAGAAACTGCTAAATGTTTTAGGCCTTATTACCATGAAGCACAATGGAAGATGTCATAGTCACGCAGAAAGAGAATATATTTAGTGGTCACATAGTCCTGGTTCTTAACTCCATTTTTGTCCTTTACTAATTAAATGATCTCAATAAGTTATTCAATCTCTGTAAACATCATGTTTTCCTATTTGAAACCTCACAAGGTAGGCCTCATTATCTTTAGTTTATAGATGAGCAAGTGATGTAACCCACATAGTCCCATAACTGGAACTCAGAAAGAACCATTTTAATCTTTATAAATAATGTAAATCATTAAATATGTCCTATTCACTTTGTACTGGTCACTGTTTAATAATAACAGCATACTAATTATATGATCACACTCTTCTCCTGGGATTTCCATTCACCTAACCCCTACATACCCAACACTAGCCTTCAAGGACCCACTGAGAATGCCACAAAATGCTATGAAGACTTTCAGATGACCCCAGACCAAAACAATGTCTCCCTCCTGTAAGGTCTCACAGTTTGTACCTCTTTTCTTTTGGTATTTATTTCCTATTTTCAGTGACACCCACATCTATTCAAGTTCTTCACGTGCTTGGAATCATAGAATGTTAGAACTGGAATGGACATAAGCTACCCTTTCACCTGATTCTCCTCATTTTACATAGGGAAAAAGAAATACCAAAAGGCAAAATGGATTGTTAGGAGTCACACAAAAGTTAAAAAACAGCTCAGATTTCTCAACTCTGAATGTCATTATTTTCCCACTATATTACTTGTCTGATATATCTAAATTCTCTCCTACCTCTCCTGCCTTCGCTAGGACCAGTCATCCAGTCTTACCACCTTTATGCAGATTTTATTTCCTTTCAAATTCTACTCAGCAATATATCCCATGGTATAATAACCACAGACCTGCCTCTATTATTTTTTAATCTCCAAATGTGTCTTCTCATTGCAAGTCTCTTTCTGGTCCAAGTCACACTATAGTCTGCTGCCACGTTAACTTTCTGAAAACATCAATTGTCATTCTACTACTCGAAAAATATTCAGGATTCTATATTGCACATAATACTTCCTGGAACTGGAGGCTTTTCACAACTTAGACTTGCTTTGTGGCTGATTATAAGTATTAAAGAAGTAACTTAAGCAAAAGTGAAAAACTCAAAATCCTATCTTCGTCATTTCTTATCCAGATGATATCCCATCTCTGTCCCAGAGATGTGACCTCTTCATCTATTGGTGTTTTTGCTCATTTGATTCCCTTTGCTTTAAATGCTTTCCTTTATTTTCATTTATTTAATAATCACTCATTTTTCCAGATCCAGCTTTAATTCCAATTTATATATGAAGACTTTCCTTACCATCCCAGTCCATGGGAATTATACCTTTCCTTATCATCCTAGATATATTATTAGTAGTAGTATATTTTACTTTGTATTATTATTCATCTTTTTCTATATATGTAATGCCTCCAAATAGATTTTAGAAAATTTGTGAGAAGGATCATAACTTGTATATATTTTTATCTCAGAATCTGACTATCAATAATATTCATTGATCAACAAAATTTTATGTTCCTCTTGGTAGATAAAAAAAAAGTCCCCAAAAGACAGCATGACTCCTGCTTTGATTAATTCAATAGCATTTCCCATAGCTAGATGTATTTTTTTTTTTCCTGACGACTTCTTAGAACTTGATTGTATTAAGTAGGTCTGGTTTCTTTCCAATTAAGACATAATTTTGTTTCCACAGTTTGCTTCCAAAATTATGGTCTTCAAGACCAAATGAAAAGTGTGCTTGAATGACTTCCATATTTCAGCAACTTGTTGGCATTATGTGGCTCTCAAATTGGTTTTCATAAACTTTGAATATAATATATTGTCTGTTCATAAACAAATGACAGGAACAATCAGCTTATGTAATATATAAAAAGGATGTTATATAGTGAGTAATTATGGCCTGATTCACATTTGGCAAGTGGACTTGACTAAAATAATTCAGCTATAATATCCAGCCAGATTTAAATAAATAAAATCAGCTCCTAGAAGCTTAGCTATATGGCCAAAACTCTACACAGGTGACTTTCTCTCTTCATTGCAAACCAGATTCCATAGGAAGTAAAATGAGTTGATAGAATAGGATATGCTTTAATGTAAATTGAACTTGTAGAATTTCCAAATGACATACATAATGTGGCTATCAGATGCATGATATAGAACTAAATGTCCCCAATTTTTTTTTTAAAGAAAGGAGAACATTTGCTAAAATTTTAAATGATGTCTCATGTCTTATTTTGTCTTATAAATAAATTCTGGTGCTATCAACATGTGAGTCAGTAATATTGTTAAATATTAAAATAATGAAAGCTGCACATTCAATTGCCAGGGAGCACACATTTTAATTCCATTTTCAGGGTGGGCATGCTCTTTGAGTTTGGAAAATGTCATTTTAAAGCAGCACTTATGGGGTCGCAGCTCAACACAAATCTTGGCAGATTTACATAAAGGTAAATCTCTGGGCCAGGGTGACAGAGTGCCATCTCCCCTCCCCCTGCCACTAGACTCAAAATTTATGTCCAGGCTCAAAAGTCATCTGATAGGCCAGTTATACCAAGGTATTTTCAATAAAGCATTTGGAAACACAGAAGAAAAGAAGGTGGAAACTGAAATGATTTTCTGCGTAGTATATCCTTGTCATAAATCACAAATAAGAAAATTGTGATATAAATTACCATTTTATTAAGTGTCACTTAGCATTCATGATTTCATCATTCTGGTAGTTTGGAGAGTGTACAAAGTGGCCAATAGTCTAAGGATCAGCATACATACCCAAAACAGCACAGTGTTGAAGCTATGGAAAACCTGGGGAAGGAAGGTAAAAATGCAGAAAGGAAATGAATTCACATATAGAAAGCACACAACTCCACCACTTTGATCACTCTTGGAATTATCATTGTAGTTCAAATAAATTACATTTTTCACACAGGTAGCCTAAGATTATGTATTTTTCTGTTTAACTGTGGTGTGTGTGTATGTGTGTCTTTACCCCTGTGTGTGTGTGTTTGTGTGTGTGTATACATACACAGAGAAAGAAAGATATATACAGAACTAAATCAAACAAAATTCTATTCTAATATATGTATTTGAATAAAACAGATGCTTGATTTAAGTCTGTGATAGTAAGGCATGAAATGAGTCAAGAAAAAGAATTAATACACCAGCTACAATTTACCATGGCATATTTACAAAAAGTTGGATCTGGGGAAAGGTCTTGGGAACTGATAACATTGAACACTAAAGAAACAAACACAGAATCACACATTCCCAGCTCTATGTATAGACTGGAAGAACTAATTTAGCTTTATGATTCAGGAAACAGAATTTGCTGGAAGATTTTGTTCTGTCCCCAACAGGAATGTGAAGCAATCTGTGGTTAAAACTGGAAGGATATGGATAATTTCTTGTAATCTCTAAATATGTATGATTTTAAAATGATAGTTCAAACGAAAATCTAAGAGTCAATTTGTGGATTTTGTTTTCTTGTTTATCATGTCAAAATATTCACCTACACTTACACTTCCATCTGTAATGTAATAAGAAGTATCAGATTTATCATCTTGCTTTAACTAAAAATTAAGCAAAATATTTAAACAATGGTTTTCAGACATCAGACAAGAGACAGTCCAGAATAGTTATTTCTGAAAGAAAGGGAAAAAAATTAGGTAAGTCCTATTAATTGTCCTGGCTTACTTTCTGGAGAGCTCCCAGGCTGTAGCACAGCAAGGAGGGATCCAAACAGAGCCTGACAGTTTCCCAGATTTGAGAGAAACTTCAACATTCAGAGAAATCAAGGCAGATAGAATTCACAGGACAGAGTATCATAGAAGAGAGAGCTACCCAGAAAAAGAAAGTTCTGAAGCTCTATAGAAAGTTTCCCTTGAGTGTTTGGTGATATACTGATCTACACATGCACATCAGGAAACTACTGAGGTCGGGGGAAGACTAACCAAAAAACAATAAGCAGAAAAATCCCTGAAGCTCACGTAGTGCTGGCGTAGTCATGTTCCATTAAGTCAGAGGTCAGAGTGGCAAGACCTTCTAAAATCTGGGAAATCAAATGGGGTTCTCAGAAGGGTATTTGCATTGGTAGTGGAGCCAAATCAGCCCTAAGCTGAAAGTTATTGGATCTGCTTAACAAAACATAAAAGCTAGACACAAAAGGACCTGTTTCCAAGTAACTTAGCTGCATCACAGAACAAAGTTCTAAATTTGTTTAAAGGAGTATCAACCTATCTGACACCAATGATGTAAATTTTACAATTTCTAGCATCATCCAATCAAAAATTAGCAGCCTAGCAAAGAAGGAGGATAATATGATTCTTAATGATAAAAACAAACATTGAAAGGAAAAAGACCACCATGTGAAATAGATGATATACTTAGTAGACAAAGACATTAAAATAGCTATTATAAATATAGCACTATAATCAAGAAGGTAGAGGAAAGCATACACATAATAAAGACAGACTTGGGAGATATGAAAATGATCTAAACTGAACTTCTAGAGATGAAAAATACAATATCTAAATTGAAAAATACACTTGACGGTAGTAAGAGAGATTAGATACTGCAAAAGAAAATATTAGTAAATTGAAGATATTAGTAGTAAAACCTATCAAGACAGGAAAATGAAGAGGTAAAGTGACTGCAAGAAAAGTGCACAGATCCGCAAAAGGCTGTAGACCAGTATGATGTGTGACAAAAGCAATATTGTTCACTCTTGCCATTTTTATTTACCATTTCACTAGAGGTCTTGACAATAGCCATTTGTTTCAGGAAGCCATGCAGAGTTTGAAGTGACTGAAGAATTCAGCGGTAAGAATAGTCTGCATGAAACAACTACAGGTAAGAACATTTTGAAAGAAGTTGAGAAAACACTAATTCAGTGTTCAAATTGAAATGGAGTTTGCTAAGATGTGTCAAATTGATGATGGTAAAAATCTGTGTGAAGCAAAAAAGGGATTATTTGAACAAATTTTCAAAGCTCATGTGAATGTGAGGCATTTAAAGACTGGTTATTTATTGTATTATTCATCAGCAGGTAAATTGTGGAAAATATTTGAGCTGTCATGTGTTATTGAACCAGTAGAGTCAATGGCAAATTTCACTCACTCTTGTATATAGAACCATTGTCAATATGAAAAGCTCTCTTACCCTACCAGACAACGGTTTGAAGACTTAGTACTCATATTGTTTTATTATGATTTTTTTGAGCTCAGAGTTGACACTGAAATTGTTCTGAATAAGAATTGTTTTGAACCACCATTTCTGAACACTAAAAAGTTTTAGAAATTGGCTTTTGATGCAGACTTGATAATGTTTCTTAATGAATTCAACCTACAATTACAAGGCAAACAGCACTTATATGTGAAATTTATACTGTGGCAACAATTTCAACGACAATTAACATTTGCATCATAAATGGTGTCAGGATGCTCTATATACTTCCCATCCTATAAAATGTTAAAATAAGAAACAAGCTTTCCGTTTCCCCACAAATTTGCGTGGGTATATTTACTGAGCTCAAAATACAATTCTGGAGGTATTTTTATGACCTTGATGTCAGTATAAAAGGAAATTTCCATTTTTCAAAATCCAGACTATGTCACTGAGGAACTTTGACCTAACCTTCAGTTGGAACTGCTTAATCTGCAGTATAGTGACATACTGAAAGGCAAATATCAAGAGCAGAATAAAATAGAATTCTTTATGTCTTTCAGGCAATGAATATGCTCACTTAAAACCACAGGTCTATGAATCGCTATCAGTGTCTGGAAATATCCATCTATGTGGAAAAAAAAAAAAACATGTCGGTGATGAAATACATCAAATCTCATTATAGAGCAGCATTAAGAGATGAACATTTACAATTGATTTTGATGATAGGGACCACTACCTTTGAATTCCAACTAAGTTAAATTTTAAACTCCTCCCTCCCCAAAAGAATGTCATTCTTCTGATTAGCAAACTTGTACTACAAAATATTGTACTCAATTATGATTATATTTTGAATTTTATCAACAAAAATAATGGAAATTTGTTTTCTCAGTTGTTATATAAGTACCTATACAATATCTTCAATTTTGCCTTTTGGCCCACAAAGCCTAAAATATTTGCTATCTGGCCCTTTACAGTAAAAGTTTGCCAACCTCTGGTCTGAAAGGTCCTACATGTTCTGATCTCTCTCTACTTCCTCAACCTCACGTCCTATTAATCTCCCCTTCACTTCCTTAACTCCAACCACCCTGTCTTCTTAGCTGTCCTTCAAATACTCTACGCACATTTCCACTTCAAAGTATTTGCTTTTCCACATCCTTTGGCCTAGAATACTCAACCTCTAAATGTAAACATATGTATCCCTTTTCAAATTTCATTTAAATGTCATCTCAGGGAGATCTTCCCAGACCACCCTATGTAAAACTGCAACAGTATCACCATCTTTTCCTACTAGATGCCCTCCAAATGGCATTTCCTATTCTCCTCTGTCTTCATAGCATTTATCACTAAGTGACAGACTATAATGTTTATTTCCTTGTTTGTTTATTGCCTGTCTCTTTTGACTAAAAAGTCAGCTCCACAAGGGTCCAGAATTTTTCCTTTCTCTTCTATTCAATAGTAAAGCCACAGTACCTTGAACAATGTCTGACACATAGTAGACCCTCAATAAATATTTAACACATGAAATTTTCAGAATTGATTCTTAAAACTTTTCAAAAAGTTAAAATATATACACGCCTACACAAATATCCATGCCTTGCATTCATCATCTTCTGTCCTTTTAATCTTCTTTGCTCAAAATCATCATGTTTTTCTTTTCTATTAGCCTACAGTTACTGCTCACAAATGGAAAGTAAGTGGTGCACGGTAGCAGTTTGGGTCATTACCCTGTATTTTCCTGTTTCATAGTAAAATATTAATAATAGTAGCTAACATTTTAGGCTTTAGAATGTGCTAAGCACTTGGTTAAACACCTGTAGTAAATGTCTGTTTTTGCTTACTTCCACCACCCTTCTCTCTTCTGGTCAATACATACAAAACCCTTATTTTTCCCTTTTGGGAACTACCCCTCTCATGTCATGCTGTTTCAGTGACTTTCAACTCTTGCTGCACATTCTTTTCACCAAATTTAATGGCTATGACCCAGCAGCCTCTATCTTTTAAAGAAGTGTTTCCCAGGAGTTTCTAAGGTTTAGCCAGAGTTGAGCATCACTGTGCCATGCAATTCTCATAGACCTGAAAATGACGGGGTCTTTCTATTCTTCTCTAATGATGGGTACATGAACCAGCCTGGCCAATGAGAGTACTCAGTACCCCTGGAGACAATGATTGGTTCACAGTCAAAACAATCAGAGGATTTATAGGAATAGATATGGACTCAGAGAGAGATATGACCTTTTTTTTCCTTCTGGAAACCTAGACATTGAGGACAATGTCATCCCAGAACTGCCAGGGACCATATATTTCACAGTATGGAATGAATCTGCCAAGAATGGTGTCAAAAACAAAGGAAAGGAAAGCTGGGGACCCAGAAAGAGAAATAGAGGAACACAGGGGGAAAGACTGGAGAAGGAGAGAAAGTAAGAGAGATCTGAAGCCCTGATGACATTATTTGAAATCTTAGATCCAGTTGATTCTGTTGTAATTTAGCCCCATTTTTTCCATTCAAGTTATATTCATCAATATATTCCTTCTTATGTTTTGGCTACTTGAAGAATCTGCCACTTGCAACCAAGAATCCTGAATAACACAGTATAATACCTTATGCATTAACTTATTTATTTTTCCTAGCTGTATTGAGGTATAACTGACAAATAAAATTGTATCTATTTAAAAGGTAGACTGCAATGATTTAATATACATATATGTTGTGAAATGATTACTACAATCAAATTAATTCACATCCTTCACCTCACATAGTTACAGTTGTGTGTGTGTGTGTGGTAAGAATATCTAAAATCTACTTTCAGCAAATTTCAAGTTTACAATACAGTCTTATTAACTATAATCGTCATGCTAAATATTAAATCCCCTGAATCTATTCATATTATAAATGAAAGTTTGTACCCTTTGACCAACAACTGCCCATTACCCCAGCCCCCTAGCAACCACCATTCTACTCTTCTGTTTTAGGGGTTCAATTTTTTTTTTTAAAGACTCTACATATAAGTGAGATCACACAATATTTGTTTTTTCTCTGTCTTATTTCCTCCATGTTCTTATGTTCATCCATGTTGTCATAAATGATAGGATCTTTTATCTCTTTTATGGCTGAATAATATTATATCACTTTTTGTTTATCTATTCATCTGTTGATGGACATTTAGGTTGTTTCCATGTCTTGGCTATTTTGATTATGTGCTAACTTATTTAAATCACGCAAGAGCTCGGTGAAATATATGAAATCATTTTCTTCACTTTTTAGATGAGGAAATTGAGATTCGGAGTAATAGATAACATATAGAAAGTCATATAGTTAATACATGATATGTGTAGGTGGCATTCAAATTCGAGTTTCCTTACACTGTGCTCAGTATCCCTTGATTATTTTATCTTATCTATCATTAGCTGACCTCGGGTCACCTTCCTGTCCAAATAGTTTTTGTTTGTTTGTTTGTTTTTGTCAAAATAGTTTTTGACAAGAAAGTTGGCATTTGATTTAAGGCCTACCAGGGCAACTAACCCTATAACAACTACTGTAACCATAGTTTATCCTTAAATTGCACTGGCTGCTCACAGGTTAAATTTCGCATTTCATACTTAAAACTTTCTTATAGTATTTTTTCCATATATAGTAGCTTATCTTTCAAGAGGAAAACAAAAGTTAACTCTTTGGGGAGAGAACAAAGCCTGGGAGTGATGCTGGGAGGGGCTGTGGGGGGCTTGGCAGGGTGTGTGGAAGGCAGTGATGTCTGGGGAAAGGCAGCTCCTCCTCTACCTCCCCTGTTCTTGCAGACACACCCCTCCCTAGACCCCTCAGGCAAGCACCATCTCACTCACCTGCCCGAAGTTCCGTGCCCGGAGAAGGGAAAATGGGCTCAAGGAGAGCTGTTCCCTGCCTCCTTTTCCTGGTCAGCCAGCATAAAGTGGGAAAAGGGGTCTTCCATAGGCCCCAAGAGTCAGGGTCAGGGCAACAACCTCTGGGCTGATAGCACAGCAGGCCTCCATTCTGCTTTTGATTCTTCTAGTCTGTTTGCATTCCTGCTCCATAAGACAGGAATAATTAATGAGAAACAGAGCAGGAGAGGGGGAAGAGTGGCGGGAAAGAGCTGCCTGACTGTCAGCCCTGTGCCCTCACCCTCAAGCAGGAACCCTATCCCATTCTCGGGCTGTATCCTGATCAGTGCCTTCAGCACCTGTGGGGCTTGTTCCTCTCTTCTTCCTCTTCTCCCCTCTTAAAGTCAACCATTTTTATTACAATTTCCATTTTTTTCTTTTTTTTTAACTTTTTTTTTATTGAGTTATAGTCATTTTACAATGTTGTGTCAAATTCCAGTGTAGAGCACAATTTTTCAGTTATACATGAACATACATATATTCATTGCATTTTTTTCTTAAGCATAGACCAATTGTAGGTTCAAACTCACCTAAGTAGCATTACAAAAAGACAGGTACTGCTATTAAAATGATTTCATCTGTATGAAAAAATGGCATTTTGGATAGAATTCAGTGCTATAGAGGTTCAAAACAAATAAAAAACACCTGGACAATCAGACTACAATAAGGGATGTTCTTCCATGGAAAGTAACATTTTGTATTTAAAAGCCTCATAATTATTTCTAGCACAATAAGTTAATGAATACAGTTAAAAATACTTATGAGTACTCAAAAGCTGGTGACCCACCCTGCCTTACCTGATTGTCCCTTATTTGGGGCACTAAGAAAGGCTAATTGTTCTGTTTCTCTGCTGAACTCTTCCTCTGTGGCCTATGAGAAGGCACACCTTTGTTTGGCAAACTACCAACAACGACAAGAGAACACATGCATTATTGATGAGTTTGCTTCTGAATTAAAAATCAAGGTACATACATGTATGTATATAAATACCCTATCTTTACCTGTGGAGATGGCACTGTTTTAATGAAAAAGGAAAAACTGGTGTGATTGTTTGTAGAGTTATATTGCCCCCAATTTAATTGCAACATAAATTGGGAGAATGAATATAAACTTCAGGGTACATAATGAAGAAGGGATTTTTTTTTTTAAAAAATATATCTTTGGCTTCTGTTTGGGTAGTAATTCTAGCGGGGAAGAGACAATCCAAAGTGAACAAAGGATGGCACACAGTTCATTTACTCTTAGGTATTCCACACTATCATTCACTTCTGAGTACTCGGCTCATTTTCTGTTGTGCAGTTTGCTGTAAGTCTAAAGAATATCTCTATAGAGCAAAGTAACCACCCTTCTTTGATCCTCCCAGGAGTGTGTCTCAGAGTTTGTTAGAGAATAAAGCTACAAGCTATACATCAGCTAACAATTCACTTTCTGCATTGTTTACAAACCAGGGTTCAAAGATACAAGAGGGGATCAGAGGAAAAGGCTTATTGCATTTATTCCTTTTATTTTTGAACGGGGATAGATTTGTCTATTTATTTTCTCCGTTTGTTTTCTCCTGCCCACAAGTTATCTCAATACAGGAGAGATAACTGTGTTCAATAGTTGAATAGCTGAAAGAGTTTGAGTGACATAGGGATGTTTTCATAAATACATAGAAAATAGCCTTGTGACTTTTCCTTTATAAAATACTTTCAGAACCTTACTGTGTAACACAATTGCTTGGTCATAAGTGTTAACAAAATTGCTCGAAAGATAGTAGAAGAGAAATAAGTGAAGGAAAGGCGAGTACTGGATGACCTCACTTATATGTGGAATCTAAGGAAGCCAAACTGATAGAGTAGAATGGTGGTTGCCAGAGGCTGAGGGTGAGGGAAATGGAGAGATGCTGGTCAAGAGGTACAAACTTGCAGTTATAAGATGAGTATGTTCTAGGGATCTTAGGTACAGCATGGTGACTATAGTCAACAACGCTGTATTCTATGCTTGAAATTTGCTAAGGGAGAAAATCTTAAGTGGTCTTACCACAAAAAAAAAAATAGTCATTACGTGCAGTGATAGAAGTGTAAACTAACTCTATTGTAGTAATCATTTCACAATATTTATGTGTATCAAATCATCACTTTGTACACCTTAAACTTACACAATGTTATACGTCAATTATATCTTATTAAAGCTGGGGGAAAAAAAAAAGGTAGAAGAGTTTGACAATAATGATTTTCTACTTTTTAGTAGTAAGTGAATACTGGAACTCTCTAGGACATACTTAGAAGATCTCAAAGGAAGATGCCAGGAACTCAGAGCATGAATTCCTCTTCAGCTCTGGTTGACTTGTGTGAATTATTTTAAGTCTTGAGCAAAGAACATGACTATGACTAAAAAGAACGAAAGTTAACACAAAAATATCAAGATTACATGAGATTTAGTAAAACAACTTTTTCTTTTTTTTTTTAATCGTTACTGGAGCATAAGTCCAAAAATGCTTGATGTAAGAGCCTTGTAGATGACAGACTGCCTAACAGTAAGAAGTTCCTTGTCAAATTATTCCTGAGGAACATTAACAATTCACCAGTGAGAGAACTTGGCTTGTCATAGCAGTTTATTCTGACGGGCAACTTCTTCTTTGGTTCAGAATGTTTTAAAAGACAAAAATCACTGCAGTTATGCATCAAGGACTCCTTGGTCTCTTAGATCTGATGGTCCCTTGAACCCTAAATTAGCCACAGGGAACTACAGTGTAGGAAATCATTGCAACCTGTGCACCCATTACTTTAATGCATGGATTGCCCCCTGCTTGAATCAAGCAAATAGCATAGAGAACAATTAGCATTTTTAAAGCACCGTGAAACAGTATGAAGTTTTTTTTTTTTCTCATATACCTTGAAATGAGGTAGATACTATAGTGAGGCACAAACTTTAACCATATCTTCATTTTCTGTTAAGAAGTATTTCATTTATAAATTGCATTGTTGATCGCCAGGAAAATTTACAATATTCAGCAGTGGTTGTCATTAATAACTGACTATTTTTGCATTTTAAACATTTTTCTCTAAGAATCACAAAATCCTTTTAACCACTCTAGTAGTATGTTAGGAATTGAGGAGAATTCTGCACTTCGTGAATACTCTCATTTGCATGGAATCAGAGCACCACAATTCAAATTTGATTCAACAAGCTTTCTTAAATGCTAACTTACAAACAAACATTTGGCTGGACACTGGTGGAAATCCATAATAATGAAACACATGCCCTGTACTCAAAAACACACAATTTAGACAGGAAAATAAGGTATGCTCACAAATAACTTTTTTAGTACAAATGCATTCATGTGCAGACATATTCTCTAGCAACTGATTAACTTTCTGAAACACAGATCTTCAATTGCTCCCATTTCACCTTCATGCCAAAAATCAATCATATTTTGCCAGACCCTTTATCTGACTCCTGCCTGCCCCTCTAGCCTCATTGTTTCCTTAAATTCTCTCCATTATCTCTATAATCCAATCATAATAAGTTCACTGGTCAACTTTGTTGTATTGTTGTGATTGTTAGTTAATTTTTAGGATAATGTTGAATTAAACAAGTAATAAATACATTCCTTCAGTAAAATAATTACAATATTACAAGTAAGACTAAAACACAATTTTATACACAACCCAAACTCCCTGTCTTGTCTCCCAGTGGTAACCACTATTATCAGTTAAGGACGCATCCTTCCAAATGTCTTTTGAACACAATTACATACACACAGTTGCTTTGTTTTGTGTTTTAACCTGAAGGAGATCATACTTTGCATGGACTCTACAATTTATTTATTTTATTCAACAGATAACTTGCTGATTTTACCATATTAATGTTATAATACAGCATTTCCATAGCCTTGGTTAATAGTTTTAATCTCTTCTTTATCTATGTCCCCTTTTTATTCCTTAAGCTGTTCATTTGAATTTCTCTTCCTTTTTTTCTTAATTATATGCAAGAACAATTTGTTTATTTTGGGGGCCCTTGCAGTTTATTAGTTTCTGTTTTATTGATCAAGTCTCTGTTTTGTTTTGTTTTCTATTATTTTTGCATTATTTTTATGAATTTCTTTCTTCAGTTTAATGGGATTATTTTGTGGTTCTTCTATCAGCTTCTTGAGTCAAAAGTTTTTTGGTTATTTTGTACTTTTGTTTTCTAATAAATTCATTATATATATATATATATATCTCCCCAAATCTCCCTTTTGGTTGCATTCAACCAGTTTGATGCATGGTGTTGTTCAGTTTTAAATAAATTGTAATTTTTATTTGTATTCATTTTTAATCCAAGATATATTCCAAAGTGTGCTTTTAAATTTATGGGTGTATAGGACTTTATTTTCTCTTGTTTCATTTCAGTTACTGCTTTCTAATTTTATTGTGTGGTGGTCAGTAAGGGTAAAGTGGCCTAGAAGATTTTAATCCTTTAATTTGTTGAGATATTTTTCTACAGGCTTAGTAGATGGTCTGTTTTTGACAATATTTCACGTGTTTGAAAATAATCTGTATTCTTTTTTTACAGGTTCAACTGTGTGTGTGTTTATAATATGTTTGTTAAATTGAATGTGTTAATTGTAAAATTCAAATACCCTATATTCTTTCTTACTTTTTAATGTACTTGATCTAGAAACTTATTGAAATATGTTACATTCTCACTATGACTGCAGATTTCTCAAAATTCTATCAGTTTTTCTTGATATAGTTTGAAAATACATAATTAGGTAATAAAAGTTCATGACTTTTATATATTTTGACGGATTATGCTTTCAATATGAAATATTCTCTCTGTGCCCTTTTGATACTTATTTCTTTGAATTCTGTTTTTATGATATTATTAATAATATCACACTTGCTTTTCTTTATTAGTATTTTCCTAGTATATTTTATCTCATTCTCAAACTCCTTGTGCCTTACGTAAATAACAATTGAACTTTTTTAGCCAATCTGAGAGAGCTTATATTTTCTTCTATATATTTATTTGGTTTTATTCCTAATATGTAATTTTGTCTTTTCTAGTATTCATTTCTTCAGTTTTTTAATTGATTTTTTCTTTTAATTTTTTGAAATATGTATGTGAGTGTATGTTTGTATTTAGGTTTATGTGCATGTGTATTCTGCTAGTAGTTATCTTTACATTTTAATACTAAAGCCAAGTCCCCCTAAAACTGAGTTCCTCTGCCAAGTTCATGATTAGCCTCTCTAACTAATGTGCTTTTTCCCTTTCTGGTCCAATACCTGTTCCGCTCAAGACTGAAGAGTTATCAAAGAAAAGGGAGCTTGAAACCCAACAGGACTCTGTGTGGCCTTCCCAAGTACAAAAGACTTTCTGTGTCTCCCATTTCTGTTTGTAGAAAAAAAGGTTTCAGCCTCCTAGACCTTCCTTGAGTTCCAAAGGGCAGCTTCAAACAGTTACTAATTAAAGGAGTGAGCGAATGCAGAAACAAAAGAAAAGCAGTCAAGAAACAATAGTGCAGTGATAGGGCAGGGTCCTGGTTCCTCCTGGGGGATGTACATAACAATTTGATACATATCTCTGAGTTCTTCTACAGGAACTCATGCCCCCCACCCAGGTGGAGGATGATAACTTCAGGCTGAGCACAAGCACATGGATCCCAGACTTGTTGGAACCAGAAGGCTGATGACTTGACATTCCTGGAACACCACCTTGTTACCTCCCCACCCACCAATCATAGGAAGGTTACACACCCTGTAGCTTTTCTCCCAAATTTTGCCTATGAAAACTCTTCCCTGAATCCCACTGGGGAGTTGGGGTCTTTTGAGCATGAGCTGCCCCGTTCTCCTTGCTTGGCCCTGCAATAAACCTTCCTCTGCTCCAAACTCCAACAGTTTGGTTTGTTTGGCCTCACTGTGCAATCAGGCACATGAACTTGGGATCAACAACAATACAAACACTTTAAATTAGATTTTCAAAAATGTTAAATGGTATTTCTTTTCTGTCCCTCAACCCTAAACAAGAAAGGTAGCCACATACTTACATACCTCTTTTCTTGCTGCCTCCCCTCTCCCTCTTCCCCTTTTAAAATGTGGAATTTCTGTTCTGGTTTTGAATTTAACTTATTTTTTTTCTTACCATCCATAGTATTCATTTTTAACAATTTTTATTTGTTTCTGTAGAGGAGGAAGAAGAGTTTTTTCTCTACCTTTCTGAGTTCTTGGCTGAGATTTCTGCAATAAAAGTCAGATTAACAAGAGAAGAACAAACCGAAGTTTATTGACATGCATACCTCCTATATACACGGGAGATATCCAGGGAGAAATGAGTGCCCAAATTGGTTTAGAATTCCAGTTTATATAGCATTTTCAATAAAGAACAATACATCTGTGGAGAAATGACAGGACAAAAGAAGGTAGTTTTAGACCCCCCCCACCCCCCCCCAGAGTGGAGATAAATGCTAGTTAGTAAAGTTTGTTATGTAGATTCCTCTGGTGCACTCTCCAGGCTATTTAGAGTCTAAAAGTTTTCCTTGGTAAAACTTTAAAGTTATATCTGGTAAACTTTTGCCCTTCTGGTAGAGAAGAGAAGAGGAATACCTTTGTAAATATATGTCCTATTCTTAGGCAAATAAGGAGAGAAAATTTTTCTGGCATCTGCTTCTTCTCAATGGCCTTCAACTCAAAATAATCCTTATGCCAAAGTGACATATTTTGGGGTGGCATAATGTGCTACCCTTTGGTTCTTTATTCATCATTGCTTCTTATATTTGACTTTTCTGTCTGGAATTTATTTTTCTTCCTGTTGTAATACATACATACAGTATTTTCCAAACTTCAGCCATTTGTGTATTACCTTCCAATTTTTCTATCTGAATACTGCTGTAATTTTGTTATTAATGATTTATTTAAATTCATTTTTAACTCAATTTAAACTCATTGTGCGTAATTACATCCATGAAATCATAGGTTACTATGCCAGTCACATATAACTATTAATTTAAAAAATTGCCAGTGTACAACCAAAAAAAAAAAATCATCTTGTGTATCATGTGGTGAAAATGCCTTATTTGGAAAATACATACCTAATAATGCTTTCAGGAAAGTTCTGTAGTCAAGAAGTTTTATGATTCTTACACATCTGAAAGAGCCAAGACATACTGCTTGGTCTTAGGTTTCAAACTAGGATGAAAGTTGGAAAGTGACAAGGTCCGTGACAACACAGGTTACCTTACCTTCTTTCTAATTTAAACATTGATGCTTCTGGTTTCTTCCCGGGAGTCACAGCCATTTGGGAAAATTTCTCACTTCTCAAACCCAATTTCTTGCCTAAAAGCTGACACTGACACAGCTATTATCTCCTCCAAATGTCAGGTGTGGTATAATTTGAAGAGGCCAAACTGACCAGTTTCTCATCTTGTAGTACTCCAATTATCCCTGCTGGTGGTTGCCCTTGAGTTTCTTCTTACTGTTTGGTATTACTTTCCTGCAAGTATGGACAATTCTTGGTGCTTACTCCCATATTTTATAGGAGAATAGCCCCTCATGCATTTTGGGGCTGTTTTTTTCTTTTCCTTTAGGCTAATCATTTATTGACCTTCTCCCTGTTTAAAGGTTTTCTCACAGAGTCTAGTCCACCTTTTTTTTTTTTTTTAGGATAATCATAGATTTACTATTTGTTTGTATCAGTTATATATCACTTCTTGAAATTCAGGGTTTGAAAGAAAAAAAAACCTATAAAATAAGCTCAGGCTCTCATCTTAAAATGAAAGTCACTAGCAGGATTTTGACAGCTGGCAATGGAACAGAGAGGTATTCTAGATGGAAAGAGTAGTACACTGTTGTCTTTGGAGGTTAGTGAACAGTCCAGTTTGACTCACAAGGGGTGGGGAGGGAAATACTGGAAGATGTCACAGGAAAGATTAGCCTGAGAAGGAAAACACAGAATTTAGAAGTAAGCTCTGGGAAAGCATGGACTGTCTCTGAGGTTTTCACCACTGTTGCACAAGCATCTAGCACAGTGGCTGACATAGCAATTATTAAATAAACTTGGAATGAATGAATGAGTGAATGAGTTAACGAAACTGAGATTTTTCACAGCACAAGTGTAGGAATAATGATGATAGATTTTCATAAAGTCCCAGTTCTTAAAGAGAAGATGTGGGGTTGAGAGAAGGGAATTAATGTATACCTACTTATAATAAACAGTATATATATTTTTATTGAAGTATAGCCAGTTTACAATGCTGTGTCAATTTCTGGTGTACAGCATGATGCTTCAGTCATATAGGAACACATACATATTCATTTTCATATTCTTTTTCACCATAAGTTACTATAAGATACTGAATATAGTTTCCTGTGCTATACAGTATAAACTTGTTGTTTATCCATTTTATGTATATTAGTCAGTATCTGCATATAAAATGAATACTTCTTAATGCAAATCTTGACACATGAATTATCCAACGGAACTCAAGATAATAATGGTTTGTTACATTAAGGTCAAGGGTCAGCAAATTTTTTTCTATAAAGGACCAATTAGTAAATATTTCAGACTCTGCAGATCCTACAGTCTGTCACAACTACTCAACTCTGTTGTTGTAGAGTGAAAGCAGCAACAGACAATATATAAACAAATGAATATGACTGTGTTTCAATAAAACTTTATTTACAAGAACTGGTGACAGAAAGGATTTGGCCTGTGGGCCATAGTTTACTGACCCCTACTTCAGGTGACAATATTATAGTCTAAGAGGATTTTTCTTACTACATTCTTGACTAAGCATTTCACTTTCTTAAAGCAGAAAGATGCTGATTATTATGAGTTCTAAATAGGAAGTAGCTTTCACAACTTTCCATGCATTGCACAAGCATTACACTCGTTAAGACATCGGAGAGGAAGGTATCAGATTTTATAAAGGTATAAACTCACACAAAGAGAAAATAAATGGCCACAGAGCTGCACAAAGAGTTAGTAGAAAAGGGAAAATAATAAACACTATTCGTTCAAAATGAAACCAAACTTCCCAAGTAGCACTTTTGTTAGCACAGATGAGTGGTTTCATACACCTGTCTTCTAGGCCCTGAGAGAGCTACTCTTCAGAAACTCTGGCTTGATTATTGCCAGTGATGTAAAAGTGCCACCACATGGGAAAATTAAAAAAAAAAAAAGAAAAAGAAAAAAGACTTTCTTCAGAGATATTTTTCCCCTCACAAGCTTTGACAGCATTTAATTTAATAATAATTAGTTTTCTTTTGTTTAAATTTTTATATGGGTATAGGGGAAGCAAATTTTTACCTCTTCCCTCTTAGGGTTTTTTTTTTGGCTGGGCCTGAGAATTAAACTGACATAAAACAGATTAACAGGAGAAAACCATATAGATTTATATAAAGTTTACATGGCACTGGGGCCCTCATAAGGAATGAAGACCCAAAGAAATGTCAAAACCTACATGCTTTTATAGTAGGTTGAAGAAAGGCAGTTGTGGAAGAGGAACTAGACTTATGTGGGGAGGCAAAAGGAAGATAAGATTTAGTTTAATAAGATCCATTTGTACAGAATTCTCTTCGTCTCTACTCATCCTTGATAAGAACTTTTCTTTCCTTCTAGTATAGGGCAGACATATAGAAATTTCATCTCCTGCTTTCAGGAATCAAAAGAGGGGTCAGAGTGCCTTTCTTGCATCTGCTGTTTCTCAAGTGCTTTTAATTCAAAATAATCAATATGTTAAGTGCATATTTTTGTGTGATGTACTCTAAACTCCTTCATGGGCAAAAATGAACAAAACATCAGAAGAATTGTGATAATGATAGACTTGTCATTCTAATATTTTTTCTCTACTTCTCTGCAAAGCTCTTTAGATGGCCTCAATTTTCTCTTGAAACACATGTATGTGAAAACAGATTTTTCAGGAAGATTCAGCAAAAAACAGACAAACAAAATGAAGCCAGAATATTTGTTACTGCCATTTTGAAAACATTTGACCAGAGAGACTTAAATGTGAGTAGGGTGCCCAAGCTGGGAAATTTAGTGGATACCGGAAATCCCATGCCTTTTGTCACCATGAAGAAAATGTCAGGCCTATCTTATCAGTTATTTTCAGAAAAGTGATTCTATAAAAGTGTTTTTCCTTTTCTCTAATTCTGTTCACAAGATCCAAAGAATTATTCTACTCTTATGGCTGTGAGTTTTCAAAGGATTTGTTTATCATAATGCCAGTCTGAAGAGTATCTGAAGGCAAGTTTGAAGTATATTAATTATAGAGTACGATGGTTGCCTTTAAATTTCCAAGTTAGTAAGTGTTGCGTCACTGACTTGGGGTGACATATTTTCCTTCTAGAATACTTTTAAAAATGCAAACGTAGGAACAGAAAACTCTCACTTCAAAGAGAAATAGAACTGTTTTGAAAGACAGCCTTTGAATGCAATCTTATTCAAAAAGAAGCCTATTTAGAGAAAATGAAATCCAAAAATGTCAACACCTGTATTCTGCCTAAGAATATGCCTTCTTTTTGACAACAGCACTGATAAGCTAAGAGTACTTTTGAAAACAAACACACTTCATTTTATTTGGTTTTGGAAAAGACGGTGAAAATGTTATGGTGCCCCTACCCTTATAATATGTTTTCATTATAAAATAATACATTTCACAAATTTGATATGGGCAATTGCCTAAACCCACAGAGTGTATATTAGAAGGCTCAACCTCATTTTAAAAAACAAGTAAGTTGTTTAACGAAGATTTTGTTTTCAATCAAATGTTTAATAAAAATTATTTTAACATTGTCAAAAAAAAAAAAAGTCAGAAGATGTGTGTATGTGTGTGTATTTTTCCAAAATATCAAGTCAAACCTGAGAACATGAGTTTATTTGCTATAATTTTGATCAATTTTTAAAGCTGGAATATAATGGGAAAAATATGTTCTCACATCACAGAATTGATTTTGCTTTGTCTTTATAGAAGATTATTATAAAGACTCTTTGATCTAAAAGAAAATGGTCTTTCTTGTTGTTAGTGCAGAAGATATTAAATATGACAAAGATATGCTTTTTTTTAATAATAGCTTAAATAAAAACATTACAGATAACAACACGTGCGTTCCTCAACTAAGAAAAGACAAGATAAATGCCACTGTCACTGTTAGTTAAATAAGGGTGATGCAGAAATTGCAAGGAGGATGTTGGTCTGCCAGGGATTTCTGGTGGCCATATTTAATAATACATGCAGCTTTGCTTCAGGGGTTTACAACAATAAGGCATAATGAGACAAAATGGTTGTGTAAACCCCTAAAGAAAACGAATGCATGTATTATTTAAAACATCTTGTGTTTTGTAATTTTGCTCACAACTCTTATAAAAAATTTTATCATTCATTTTCCAGAAGAATATAATCACAAGTAAAGATAATGTTCCTAGGTGGAACCCAATGATGTTATTTTGATTAAACATATTTCTGTCTATGTAATCCATTTTCTTCCAAAAACATTTTTTAGCATCTCTCCATTAAAACTTACCCTTACATTGAATAAGCACTACAGTTGGTCATATAAACTAAATGGTCATATTAATTGCAATATAAGTGCCATATCTCTAAGTTGTCTGACAAATTTTTAATTTTACAATTTACCTGTAAACTCTATATTTTACATCTAACTCGTAAGAGTGAAATGATGTGTTAGGAATTAATTCATCCTTCTATACTGGTCCACTTGTAACCTAATTGAGGAAAATTCCAACCTAATGATAACTATGTTTTAGTTTTCAGAATGTTTTACAAATATCTTCAGAAAAGTGCAATATTTGCTTTCCTGTTTATGGTTTTAAAAAATATTGGCATGGTACATTTTCTCCTCTTTTACCTTACTTGCTTTTTTTGTGTGTCTAATATGACAATCTACCAACCATTTCAGAAGTGGTTCATAGGTCTCTGTTCGTATAATGTAATAAAGAAGGTAAAGAAGGGCAGACATTAAGAAGAGTGATTTTTTTCCCCTTTAACAACAGACTCATACATGCACCAATCAATATTAAGTTCAGAAAGATGTGCACTTTGACCACTAACTTTGTCAAAGTTGGAGATCAGACTGTAGCTAAGGGAGGCGAAACTGGGAAAAATTGAGGTAAAACTGCAAGATAGATGGAAAAATTCAGATTACACAATAATATTAGGATTTGGTTACTTTAAACCCATGGCTGAGCACATTGGATTATCAATCTAAAGGACGATAAGAGATGCCAGCATGGAAAGCAGAGGATAACTGAGTAATGGGAATTCAGGCAGATGTGACATCGAAAACATTCCTGTTTAGGTATTTTAGAAGCACTTACAAGGCAACAAGTCCATTGGCAGGAGACTTAGGCCCTGGGGAACCTGTATTCCAGGCAGTAAATCCAGTGATTGGGAATACTGAGGTGCAAGGCGTGAGCTAAAGCATCACAGTTAGAAGAAGACCAAAAGCAAGATTCATGGGTCTCATTGTACCCCTCCCCTTCCCAGCCCAACCACCCCGACAACCCCTCCACCCCCCAAATAATAAGCTCTATAGTACTTTGGCTTCTGAGGAGTGGCAGATCCTGAAAGGGGGTGCAATGGGAATAATTAAGAATGATAGACTGCCATAACTATTAGGTGTCCTAGAGGTATCTAAACTTTTTTTCCCAGATGGGGAATATGTGGCTCAGAAAAGTTACTCAACTGCTCATCTTCTCTGAGACTGTTTCTTCCCATGAAATGGAACTTTGGAGAAAATTATATACAAGATAACAATTGAAGGTACCTAACTATTTGCATCTGCTCCTTCCATAAAATCATCCCTAACCGTCCTATCTAAAAGTACTAAAAGGGAATCCTGAGAGCCACATATACCATCACCTTCAGCCCCATATACTTACTCTTTAATTTTGATTTTGGGAGGAAGCATTTTCTCAGAGGAACAGGATTTGTTTCACCTCTGAAGTATTCTAGCAGACGGAATGATGACTAGAGAAACAGAAAGCTGCATGCTAAGTTAACTGTCTCCTCTAAAGCAGAGTTACTGAATATGATTATGAAATATAAGTCACATAGCATGGATTTTCAAGGTCATTTATGATTTGTGGAATCATAATTGTTAAATCTGTGTACCATAATATGCTTTTTGTTCTGCAAGGAACAAAACTAATCTGCAGTATATATACCCTATGTCCAGAATATGTCAAGTTAATTACAATTTGGGGCATTGTCATATTTGAAGACAGGATTATATTTCTCCATTCTCACTCTCACTATCTGATGTTTGGAATCACTCTAAGATCAAGCTGTAATGTAACTGACACTGGGTTCTTCTCAAACAAAATGCAACCAATAATGATAAATTTATGTACAGCCATTTTTCTCCAGAGAGCCAAAGAGCTTTTCAATAGGGGAGAGAAAAAGGGGGGCTGGTGTTCATGACAATATGATAAGGTATTTTGGCATCCCTGGAGTGTAACTTTGGCTGATATACAGGTGTCAGGACAACACATCTTTATAGTGTGCACTAATGGAAGAAACATGATGAATGTCCTTGAACAGAGTATGAGGAGGAGAGAAGAAGCAGAGCCCAGGGACAGATGGTGCTGATTTATTACTCTCAAATGTCAGAGGGTAAGTGTTTTCTGCATAATGAGTTAGAGGTAATGCAGAGGTAATGTTTGCGATTATTGTGTTGGGCTTGATATTTTGATACTGAATTTGAATCAAATTCATCTCATCTCTTAAACAGGCTTATTGACAAAAGAGATGGCTGGATTTGAAAAGGCCTGATATCTTTTGGGATATGCTCAGGAAAACAATGCACTGGGTCTATGGCTCATGAATATATTTGAAATGCATACAGGCTTTTTTTTTTTTTTCCATTGCCTTCATTTTCTGTGACAATTAGTGTGTGATTCAAAGTGACATAACCAAAATTCATTGTAACTAAAGCAGCTACTGTATTGTGTACTGCCAATGAGATTAAATCTAAAAGAGGACATTGTGGATAGACAATCTCTTGGCATTGCTTCACTGATCATCTCTGCATTGTGTGGATTTGATCTCAAAGAAACAAGTAGATGATTTTTTTTTGACCTTTTCATTACTTTGGTATCATTTATGATAACAGATGTTTTAAATTGTTTAATAGGTAATTCAATTGTATTAGGTTTTCTAGACTTCCAGATTGAAATAAGTTTGTGGAAATTGCTTAGTGATTAAATTTAAAATAGGCAAGAACTCTTAATTTCATTTAATCTGTACCCAAGTGTCTGAGAAGGGATACCGTATATATTTGCCCACATTGTAAATTAAGCTTCCTCATTTATGAACTCCGAACTGATACATATGCAATTGACAAGATGTGTCTGGCTATCAGTGAGATTATTATACAGTTTCACAAACTCTATAGCTGAACATTCTATAACTTGTTATTTTCATTGTATTATCCATTAAGACATTTTCATTGATTGTAGTTTTCAGAAACAAGTGAAGAGGAAGATATGATCTATGCATAAAAATATCAGCTTGAGGAGACTGAAATTCTATTCTCAGTTTCTCCTCCTGCCTCATTTCTCTAACGAAAAGTTCCTCACCTACAAAAATGTAATCATTTACACTTATTGTACACTGTATTGTGTAGAATGTTTACAAAGAACTTTGACTTCAGCATAAAATGAAACCTTTAAAAATAAGTAAGTAGCTAATATATTTAGATACATAACACATTTGTATAGAAGTTTAAAATCTTGGCACATGTTTAAAAATGTTTTGTAAATTGTTATGTGTAACAATCCTATAAGACAGTCAATGTCTGTATCATTGACTCCATTTTTGTACATGAGCTAACTGAGATTCAAAGGGAATAAGTGATTGATGTATGGTCACTCAGCTATAAAGCGGAGTAAGCCGGATAATAACATGGGTCTTCAAAGACAAGTGTTCATTATCCTATGCCGCACTGCTTCATTTTATGCACGGTAGATATATGTGTGCTATCATCGTACGTCTACGTTGTGGGTAATGACACGTCTAGTCTGCTATTTATAAAAATAGCAGGGAAAAAAACGAACAGAATACAAACTATGCAGACAATATAATATTTGTTGAATTAAAACATTTGTTAAATTAAAACATAAATAGCATAGAAGACATGGCTTCTCTCTAGAAGTTTAATCAGGAGACAGATGGGAATATTTGTTGAACATCTACTAAATGCCAGACCCTGTAAAGAACTTATATTAACAGCTTATTTTGTCCTGTCCCATCTACTTTGATGCAATTTTAATTCATTTTAAAGGTTAAAACAGTTGTAAATGATATGGCAGTGTGAGGAAAAAAAGAAAGAAAATGAATGGCACCATCCATCTTTTAACAGAGCCCCCAAAAATAAAAATAAAAAAAGAGAAACATTTAGGATTCCATATCATGCCATAGAAAGACAAGGAAAAAGCAAAAGAGCTTACCACTCAGCAGGCCAGCCTAAGGGCTGACTAGTAGGAGGGCAGAAGAGCAAAGATCAAAGAAGCTGCCTCAGGGTCACATACCTCAGGGTCACATGCCGGGGCCTTTGTGGATATGACTTACACCAAGTCCATATTTACCCTACAGAAATGTGATAAAGACTAATTAGGGTGCTCAACTCCAAAAGATAATATATTTTTAAAATTTTTTCCAAAAGATAATATTAAAGGAGACTTGTCTAGAAGCTCATTCCTTGGGGATTTCTAAAGAAATGGTACTTTTCTCTCTATCTAGTTCCACAGCATTGTTTCTGACATTTTCTACTGGGAACTACCGTAAAGATTCTTATCACCTTCCCACCAATATCCTGTGTCCTTCCTTCAGACCTCTCCAGCATTTCTGTTTACAGGTCTCTTCACCATCTGACACAAAACTAACAAATCCAGCCAGACTGAGTCTCCTTTTTCAAATACATTTTAAATTAAACACTTCTTTTATTGACATTAGTTGTCCTGATTTAACTACAATTATGGGACAGAAAATATTTGCATATTTGCTCATTATAGGCATCCTCGCCAAGGAAAGCCCAGGGTAATGACCACAACAGGTTAAAAAATTAGCAAATTAATTAATCGTACTTTCATATACAGATTTATTCTCTAAGTTAATGATTTGTTTCATTAAAATCATTTTCACTTAATTGAGTGGATATCTGACATATTCAGTAAGCCTAGCTTTCTAGTGAGAAATGTAAGCTTCAAAAGGAAAAGATTTATGGTTTTATATGACTATAAAAGTAATCCATACTTATTATAGGAAAAATAATAAAATGTATAAAAATGTAGTATAAAACTATCCATAATTTCATGACTCAGAGGTAAGCATTGTTAACATTTTTGTGTAAATCAAACAAGCCCTTCTCTAACTACACACACAAACACACACACAACAACACAGAAGCAATGAATTATGACTGATAGCAATAACTAATGACAGTGATCTCAGACCCTCAAAATGTTTAGATATCAGTATTAAGGCAGAGATAATAAGATAAGTGTAATATTTTTAAACCAATAAAATAAAGAACTGAAAGTAAAACAATTATAGTAAGTCTTTTTTGTCCTGGCAATGTTTGGGAAAAGGATAAATATACTTATTCATTTTAGATTTTGATAACATAAGTGAAACACTCTAGAGCTACCACCAAGGTAGAGCAGCCATATTTCTTCCAGATCCTCCCTCTTATAACTAAAATTATACTGGACATAACACAACAAACAAGCATAGGAAATCTCTGACAGATGGAAAGAAGAAAACAAGCTGCCTTGGGAACTCAGAACATGAGGAAGGATGTGTTGGTGAGTTCTCTGGGTTTCCTTATTAACTCCCATATACACCAGGCAGAAGCCCCCAACCCAGACACACCAACAGGCACAGAAAAAGCTTTAAGGAAAACCTGCTGTGTCCAAAGGACCAGAACACGGTGGCCTAACAACTGAAAAACATTTTGGCTATAACTGCCTGTAAATGTCTGCCCTGGGCTGCTGTAACTCATGAAACAGAAACTGATAGCACTGAAAGGAGAAAAAGACAAATCTCTAATTATAGCTGGAGACTTCAACATCCTAACTGATAGAACTATCAGACAGAAAATCAGCAAGCCTATAGAACTGAACCATATAACCAATGGACAGGATCTAATTGAAATACCACAGACTATGTGGTTTAAACAGGAGAAATTTATTTTCTCTCACAGTCTAGAGGCTAGAAGTCCAAGATCATAGGTCAGGATTGGTTTCTGGTGAGGCCTCTCCTCCGGGTTTGACAGCTGCCTTCTGGCTCTATTCTCACATGGCCAAAATTTTTGAATTAATGTCATACATAGGAAACAATCACTTGAAAATTAGCAAGCTAAAAATGAAAGAGCTGGAGAGTAAATCTTGCCATACTGCCTTAGCTACTGCTGACTTGCCTATAAGTTTTCATTTCTGATTTGTCTCTTTATGAGCTGTTTAAAGAAAAATGTTGATAGGACCACAAATTCTAAAAGGACCTTTGCCCACAGTCAAGTCACCTGAACATTCATATCCTATGAAGACAATAAATTAAGAGGGGATAGAAATATCCCATATAGGGATGTGTATTTCTGAAACTAATGAAGAACTGGCCTCATTGTTATCAAGAAGAAATGTAACCGAGCAGGACCCTATGGGGCCTTCTGAGGACAGACCCCTCCCCCATCTCCTCTGCTGCAGCTCCTCTCTGAAGTAGCCAGATAATAGTATCTCATGTATATTTCCCACGTTTTTCAGATGCTAAAAACCACCATCAAAGGGAGGAAATAAACTACTTGATGATCAAGAGCAAGTAGCCCCCAGACCTTCTGGCACCTAGGGGTTGATAGTGTTGACCGCCCTGTTACCTCACCATCAACCAACCAGAGGATTGTGCACGAGCTGTTCGGGTACCCTGCAACACCCATCCCTTACCTGGCCTTTAAATGTGCTTTGCCAAAACCCTTCAGGGAGTTAGGGGTTTTCTTGCGCGTGAGCCACCCAGTCCTCCTTGCTTGGCCCTGCAATAACCTTTCTCTGCTCCAGACTCCAGTGTTTCGGTTTCTTTGGCCTCGTGGTACGCCGGGCACAGGAACTTGCATTCAACAACAGAAATAAAAGCCACTGTTGAACAAAACAAATTTTACAGATGTTGACTAGAATACATAACTTTCCCATGTATTTTCAAAGGCAAATGTGTGAGTTCTTTCCTATGCCTAAAATAGGTAGCACAACCTATCTCTGAATGCCAGCGGCACACAGACTGTGCGAGAGTCACATGGACCACACTTGTGCATAACACGCTGGCAAACTGTGACACAGAAAGGCAGGAATGTGCTTGCTGAGTGTTCATTTTACTTGGTCCTGTACTTCACAAAATGTTTTTCTAACACTCTTGATTCTTTGATTGCTGATGCAGCATCCTGTAGGCCTTCAAAAACAGATTTGCAGTTCAAATGAGGAAGATATATTTTCAGAAAAATGAACACTTGGTTTTATGTTTTTCCATTTCCAAGAAGTAGCATTAAGAGAAGCTGAAGAGGGTGGGGGCAGAGGGTTGCAGAGATTTGAGAAGGCTGGAAATGTCATTTAGTATGAGGTAAAATCAACTTTGGTTCCCCAAATGGTCCTTGTTTCTAAGAGCATGTTTCATAATGAAAAGTGAACATTAAGTTGAAAAATCTTAACCTTAAAATACTTGAATGGAATATAAATTTTGTCCCTAGAACCTTAAATGGCTGACATTTTTAGTTGTTATTCTTCCTCATGATCATTCCTTTATATACTCTGTTAGAAGGTTCATTTGTTATACATTTTCTAGTAAGAAAAAAAGAAGAGGTAAGTAATATTATGAAGTTTAGCCACATTATTTTTACCTGCATATAAAAATTGAAAGAAACAGAAAAGAAGAAATGAAGGAGCACAGAGCCTATCACTGATTTTGGGTTCCCACCATCATCAGCAAATTTGAGGGAGATATGTGAATACCAGAGGTCGGGGGAGGGGGAGGGAGAATTGGATGAAGGTGCTCAAAAGGTACATACTTCCGGTTATGAGATCAAGAAGTACTAGGGATGTAATGTGTAGCATGATTAATAAAATTAACACTGCTGTGTGTTGAAGATGAAAGTTGTTATGAGAGTCAATTCTAAGCATTCTCATCATAAGGAAAAAAAATAATTTTTTCTTTTTGTTTTATTTTGTACCTATATGATGGTGCATGTTTACTAAACCAATTGTGATCATCATGTAACTCAAATTATTTTGCTGTGCACCTTAAACTTGTACAGTGCTGTATGTCAGTTAGATCTCAATGAAACCAGGTGGATGGATGGATAAATAAACAAATAAACAAGCAAATAAGTAAATTTGAGGAGAGGAAGGTATGAACATTTGCAGTTTATGGATCACCACAGAAACATCGTTCTCCTTCCACGTTGCCCCCTCCCCCCGGCCCTGCTATGGCAACGTGTTTCACCACATGCTGCTTTTACCCCCTTCATCTCTTACTCCCCCATTCCCTATACATAGGGTCTGCTCCAGAGGTTTCTTGAATCTGGGGAACCAAAACACAGCTCCTTTTCTCTAAAAAGGTTGTCATCCTAAAGAATTCTTCGTATGAGAGGTCTACTGTGCCAACCTACTGCTGAGATCAAATCCCCACCATTCTAGATTGATTCTTTCAAATCTCCATCAGAAGCAGGGAGAAAGAAACAAAAGAGAAACTGGGACAACTCTGCATTCACTGACATTCACTGATGTAATCTTTTCAAACTTATGAAATTTGCTCACACATGGTCTCACTAGTATACGTATTGCCGAAGCGAGCACACACATGGTCTCACTAATGGTGAATTTAACTTGCATCTGCACACAATAACTCTCCTCTTCAGTAAAGTTCATCCCTAATAGCAACCTGGAATACACTTGGTCTTTGCCAAAAAGCATCTGGAAGAGAGATTGTTATTTCGGGGACTGTTACTTTTTACATGTCATTCTCAGCTAGGAAGACCTCAAGGTAGAGAAGAAAAGCAGTTTTATGACAGGATGGAATCCTGTTTCACTTTCCTATTCTCATTCTGACTCAGCCACACTGGCCTCCCTGCTTTCCTTCTAACCCAGAGGTACACTCCTGCCTCAGGGCCTTTGCATTACTATTCCCCTGCCTCAGAAGTTCTTCCCCCACAAACCTCTCTTCCTTATCATACCTCTTCTCTACTCATGTCAACCATTAGAGAAGCTTTATTTACCTCCCTATTTAGAACTGCAGACTTCTCTCCTCAGTCCCAACTCCCATCCCCTGCTTTACCTCTCCTCATAAGATTTATCATTATATATGTTATTTATTTGTCTTTATTTTTCTGGTATCACTAGAAAATAAGCCCCAAGAAAGTAAGGATTTTTATGTTTTATTCATTGGTACGGCCTCAGCACCCAGAAAAATAGGAACTCAAATATTTGTTGAATAAATGAAACAGTGAATAAGTGAATAAACGAGTGAATGAGTAAATGAATATTGGGCTACAACAGCACTAGATATAAATCTACATTCTAAGTATCCCATACAAAAAAAAAATCATCAAGTTGCACCACGAATGACTTGCCATCATCTTCAACTTAATCATACTTTGACTTACGGACGATATCATAGACTTTGTGTAGGGCAATAGTTTAAGTCATTCATTGACTTCTTATTTGTCAACATCATGAACACTGAAGATTCTTTCCAATTGTGTGCTAGTAAGTTAGCTAAGCATTGAAATGCTGACCGATTTGGCGGGCCCTGCTCGTGGTTATTGTGTTGTTTCCCACCCCCATTACACGTGAATGGGTCTCCTGTCATTCCTTTTGGGTGCCATTAGATTTGCTGTCTGCCATGGCAGTAATGGACAGCTCTAGAGCAGATCTTTCTGAAGTATCATTGATAACAATGTCACAAAGATTGTGAGGAGTCAAAGGCCAACAAGCTTGACTGATGAGGAGGAGGTGTGGGCAGCTGATATATTGCCTCAGTGAGGGAAGTTTAATTCTTCCTATGCCTCACCGGCTTCTGGAAGCAGCCAGCCATTTTTAAACAGAAGCCACAGCTGTGTAGCAATACCTGGTCTCTTGTTTTTTACCACTTTGACATCATTCATCATTCTCCAATTTAGCTATCTTTGCATTATTTAGTTCCACGGCTGCTAAATGTGTGTCCTCCTACATTCTCTTCATTAAAGTTGCTTCTCAGCACCTGTGGTTTATGGTGCAGAAATCTGACTTACAGTATCACCTGACTCGGCTTCTTTTGCCATTCTGTACGCTGTCAAGTTAGACTACTAGGAGAATTTTTAAATAGAGCACTCTTAGCCTCTCAGAATAATCAAGCCCCTCCCCTTCCCTACCAAAAAACTCTACTATACTATTAGGAAATACTCAGTGTTGCTGTTTTGTAGTTTTAACTGTTTTTGAGCAGTAGCGACATACTGTGATTTCATATAACCATAGATCCCATGGAACATTAGAGATTATCCATTTCAATGACCTGATTTTTCAGATGAGGGAATTAATGTCCCCAAAATACAAGTTTCTTGTGCAAGATCATAATGCATTTAACTACCTACATGAATATAATTCTATAATAGAACCTGTGCTAACCTAGCCCTTGAGTCTGGTTATCTAAAAAATGGATGTGTTAATAACAAAAGATAAGAATATATGAAAAATTTGTCACTGTAATTCTAATTTTCTTTACTGTTCTAAAACATAGTCATAAAACATTACATGGAAAAGTTCATTCAGTCGGTCAATATATGTTATGCATCTGCATTGTGCTTGGGGCTGTGCTGCAGTGCTGGGGATATAAAAGTCATAACCCCTAACATCAGAATATAATGGGAAAATGAGTAAATAGATATAATTACAGTTAAGTATAATAAATAGCAATACAGCAAAAATGCAGCAAGTTATGGGAGCACAAAAGAGCTGTACTTAACCTAGACTGTGATGGCAGCAGGGATCAGGGAAAGGTCTCTAGAGGAAGTGATTTGAAATTGAGATATGAACATGAGTAGGATTTAGCTGAGTGAAGAGTTGATAGAGGGTACTGCAGGCAGAGGAAGAGAAGTCATGGGTGAAGGCCTTGAGGTAAGAGAATCCATGACGTGTTAAGAAATAGAAAGGAGGCTCAGCATGGCTGGAAAATCAAATGGCAGTAGACTAAGGCAAGAGATGCCACTCAAGACATAGGAAACACCTTATAAATTCCACAAAGGAGCTATGGCTTTATCTTAAGACCAGTGAAGAAATCTTTCAAACAAGGGAGTAGAATGATAAAATGTAGGGTTAAATAAGGTGACTCTAGCTACCAAAAAAAAAAAAAAAAAAGAAAAAAGAATTAAAGAATGTAAAACTGAAGTCAAGAGAACAGTTAAGATGCTTGTTCAATAATATGGGCAAGAATATTGGTGGCTTGAACTAGAGCAGTGATAGTGGAGATGGAGAGAAATGGATGAGATCAGTAGGTAATTCAACAGATAGATCCGGCAGGGTTTGGATACTGACTTGATGTGTTGGAAGACAAAATGGAGAAATCATATATGACTATCAGGTTTCTAACTTAATAAGTTGGGTGGATTACAGTGTCATTTGTTGAGATGGGAAACACCAAAGAGTAAAATTGAGTGTGGAAGCCAAAAAGACTAATTTTACACATGTTCTATTTAAGATGCTTATAAGACAGCCACATAAATTTGTATAGTAGGCCATTAGATATATAGGTCCAAAGGTCAGGGAAGAGATCTGAGTTGGAGTTGTAGATCTGAGAGTCATCAAAACATACATGTTAATTGTAGCAATGAGAGCAAATGATATCATCCAGTGAGAGAATATAAATTAGCAGTGAAAGGATGAAGAGAAGAATCCTGTAGGCCATGAATGTTTAAGTAATGAGCAGAGGAAGAGGAGGTAGGTAAAGGACATTTAAACATAGAAATCCAAGACATTTATTGTCTTGGAAAACAAAGGGAGAAAATTCCCCAAGAAGCACTGGTTTAAAAAAAAAAATTCTCATATGCTGCTGCACAACCAAGTAAAATAAGAATTTTAAATCATCCATCACAACAACAAGGTTATTAGGAACTTTAAGAACAGTTTCAGTGATGGGATAATCATGGTTGGCATTCATTTATCCTCTTAGTCAACAGATATCTTTATTGAGCGCTTACTTTTATCCTGGCACTGTGTTAGCTGTTGCAGATGCAATGGTAAGCAGGAGCATCATCCTCATTCTCACGGAGCTTGCAATCTAGTAAGGGAGACAGACATTAATAAAAGAGTCATGTAAATAAATATTAGGTTGCTGCTCTGACAAGGGAAAGTGTTATGTATGAGTGTACATGAAATAGAGGGGCTGTGACCAGGAAGGTTTCTCTGTGGAAATGACATGAACTAAAATGTAATGGATATGTGTAAATCAACTAGGCATGGCAGAGTGAGGATACTGTGCTGAATAGGGTTCTGGGTGAAGGAGAGGGCATTTGCAAAGACCTGGGACAGGAAGAAACATGGCATATCCATGGAATTAAAAGAAAGTAAGTGTGTCTAGACTACAGAGAATAAGAGGGAACGTGGTAAGAAATGAAGCTGAGAGAAGTGGAATCCTGCAGATCATGCAGCTAAGGATTTGTCTTTTATCTGCAAAGCAGTGGGAAGCCATTGAAGGGGTTTAATTGTAGACATCTATCTTGGGGCAAGGGATAGGTTTGATAAGATCAGACTTGCAATTAAAAAGGTTGTTCTGGAAAGGGAGTGGGGAGGGATAAACTGGGAGTTCAGGTTTTTTAGATACTAACTATATATATAAAATAGGTAAACAACAAGGTCCTACTGTATAGCACAGGAAACTGTATTCAATACCTTGTAATGGCCTATAATGAAAACGAATATGAAAAGGAATATATATATGTATGAATCACTATGCTGTATACCAGAAATTAGCACAACATTTTAAACTGCCAAATTTCAATTTAAAAAAAAAGGAGGAAGGGGTTGTGCTGACTTCTATTTGTAAAAAGGATGTGAAGTCGTTAATACAGGGAGAACTGTTAGAATCCAAGTCTGCAGTGGTCCAGGCAAGAGATAGCAATGGTATGAACTAAAATAGTAGAGATGAAAAGCAGTAAATAGACTTGAGTTTATTTCTAAGGTAAAATTGATAATATTTTCTAATTAATTAGATATGAGCTTGAGGAAGAAGAGGCGTCTAAAACAAAATACAAAAACTTCCCAAGTTTTTGCTTTGAGTAAAGACATTGCAACATATGTTCTAATAACTTTGGCTAAGAAATTGGAGCGAGAAGAGGGAATAGCTGGGGATAGACATGAGGTTAATATAGACATGAGGTTAGTGAAGGAGTTTTTTCCTATTTGTTTTTGTTTTTAAAGATGGTAACTATTTAAGTATGACAAAATGTTGAGCTAGAGAGAGGGAAGAAATGTTCATATACAGGAGAAAGGAGAAATCAGCAAAGACTGTGTTCTCCGAAAATGCAGAAGGAAGCAGACTCGACAACACTTGGGGAAGAAGAAGATAATGGGTGGGGATGCAGGTAAGTCAGGAAGCTGGTGATGGGATGATAAGGACACGCCCTTTCTGATGGCTGCTATTCTCTCTGTGAACTCATCTGCTGAACGTGAAATGGGATGTGATGGTGTCAACATTTGTTACCATATTGTTTATATTAGTGAAATTTTAAAAGCAATATGCATGCTTACCATAGGGGATTGGTCAAATAAAGTATGATATGTGTTACACTGTTCTAGTATGTAGTATTTAAAAATCATGTTGTAGAAGAAGAGTATTTTAGATCACAGGGAACTATTTACTATATGTTTTACATGAAAGTAGCATTTTACAAAACAATATGCCTTGTATACTCTCAATGAAAAAAAGCAAATATTGAATATATACAAATTAGAAAGATATGCATCAAAAATTAATTATATATATTATATATACATAGATATATACAAATATTGTCTATGTGTATGTATAATTTTTGTAGTTTGTAATTTTCATGTGGTAGCCCCAAGCCTGGCTCATTGTATTTTTACTGTTTTTTTTTTTAATGGAGGTACTGGGGATTGAACCCAGGACCTTGCACATGCTAAGCATGCACTCTACCACTGAGCTCTACCCACTCCCTCAAGTATTTTGGATTTTTACTTTTTTGTTTTACTGGCTCATTGTAAATGTTCCATAATTGTTGTTAAAATGATATAAACTAATGCTTTAACCTTACTTCAAAATAACAGTATATTGTATTGATACATGTGAAAGTTAAGAAAGTAAATCCTGAATTCTCATCACAAGAAAAACATATTTTTTTCTTTTTTAAAAAAAATCTATAAAAGATGATTGATGCTATTTAAACTTATTATGGTAATCATTTCATGATATATAAGTCAAATCATTGTGTTGTACATGCTAAATTTACACAGTGCTATATGTCAATTATATCTCAGTAAAACTGGGAAAAAAATTTATTGCTATGATAAAATAATGTAACAATTAATTTTTATCCTCCCTTTAATACTTAGCTCCTTGGTCATATGGATTGTCTTAATAAAAAAATATTAATAAGAAATAAATTCTCACATGGCAAAATTAAAAAACAGCATAACTTACATAATACTGTTAAGTGTACAAAATGTAAATAAATGGCTGTAGAATAGTATTTCCATTGAAAAAGCGTAAGGTTGACTTGTGCATTAATCAAAATAGCTACCACATTTTTAAGCTACATGCTAAATACTATGATTAGTACCCTTCGAGCAATTCGGTGAGGGTGTCAATAAGATCGCCACTTTCTGGATGAGAAAACTGAGGCCTTGAGAGGTCATTTGGTCAAAATCATTCACAGGGATGAAGCTGATTCAGGTTTAGAACCCAGGTCTGTGTGATCCTGGTGACAATGTGCTGTGCTACGCAGTGACAGGAATTAAAAACCAGCTTCTATGGGCCTGCTTCACAAACCCACACCTCTGTTAGCATAATCCCCATTTTAGTTGAAAAAAACAGAAGCATCAAATGAACCAATAAAAGGAAAAAATTCCACTTTGATTAATAAGTAAACACCATTTATTTCACTAAAGTTATTTAGACAGTTTTTCTGGCAGGCAAATTAATATTGCCAGTGCTACAGAAACAATCACAAGCCCTGTCTCATTCCTTAAATAATTAGCCATAGTTAAAAAGCTTTTTAAAGGATAAAAATAAAAATTGAGTGAAAATTGAAAATGACACAAATGGCACTTTTTCGTCATCGAAAAAGCTTTTAACAACTGTAGAGATGATCTAAGGGTATTTGCTATTTGTGCTGCCGTTTCAAACATCACCATCGCCAGCTTTTATTCATACTTAGGATCAGGAAGTGTAAGCAAGCTAGAAACAATACTCTTTTCTACATGTAGGTGAAGCCCTAAACCCATTCTCCTAATCCATCTCCTCTTCATTCTTCCGACAAATATTTATCGAGCATTTACTCTGGGCTTGTTTTCAGGACTGCCATATGGGATATAGTTATTCTGATGTAATTTGATTGAACTCATGACAACTCCCAGCTGATAAAGTGAAAAAGTAAATTAATCTTTATCATCAAGATATTTGTAAAGGGATACTATTTTAATTAATGCTGTAGAATTTCTTTAAATGTCCTCTACATCTTGTCCTCCACATCAGTTAACCAACCAACCAAATAAATAATTAAGAAGAAAGAAGTGAAATAATATGTTTCAGCAGCCAAAGGCAATAGATACCTTCTTGCTGTTAGAGATACCTCGCTGGTGGTATTTGAGAGGGTTTGTTTGTTTGTTTTGATTTGTTTTTTTCTTAAATCCATTAAAATAATAATAAAAATATTTTACATCTTTTCAGCTGAGAGGCTGAAAGGATTTACAAAATTGAATTCATCCACACAGCTGCTATAAAAGCAGGAGAAAATGAAAGAAAAATATCTATTGTATTAAAACAGAACTCATGCTATAGCTAAGAGGTTGTTTCATGAATGACAGTTTTTACTTTAATACAGTATTATTGTACAGAATTAGAATTGTTTATTCAATAAATTGGGGAGTTAAAATGTAACTGCCTTGGTTGGCCACCCTGGATGTCTGATATAGGATACAGCAGTAATGTACATTGGTCCTTTAAATAGAGTAAGAATGAATTACTATTATCGCTTGTCTTAGCATGGGTTTTCCCTAAAAAAGGAAACTGAGACAGAGACAAAGGCTGATGGAGGTAGTTAAATGTGAGAAGGCAGGAGCAAGGAACAGAGAGAGGGAACTAGGAAGGAGGGAGAGCCTTTCTGAGGTGATGTGGAGAAATGTAAAACTATCTGATCTGAACATTCATGGACTCCTTTGCTCTCTGGGACCAACAGACTCACTCCCTCCCTCTAAATTCCTTCTTCTTGTCAACAGTTCTGAGACCAGGACTTAATGGCCTGAAATGGGCCACATCACAAAGAAAAACAACTTCTTTTGACAAGATTGTAACACCTACCTAACCAAATAGGGCCACCAATCATTCGACAGCGCTCTGCTCGTTTTATCTCTATTCCCCTATAAAACCCTCATCATCCTCCAATTTCCTTTGTCTCCTCGTTGCAAGGACTTGAATAAAGTACCAATTACCTGGCAGTTTTCCATGTGTTTCCCATCATTACAGGGTGAATGCTTGATCTTGAAGAGAACTTCTGAGGAGCCTTCTGAAATGCATCTCAAAATCATCTACTTATGGAGAGAAAAGGATAAACATTTATCCCTCATGCATCAAGAGTTGGCCTACAGGGCTCTAATTCCCCCACACAACTGGGTAGCGCCAGCTTGAATGTGAATAGATTTCAATGGGTATTTCATGCTTCAGCCTCAGAGAAGCTCTGGGGTAGGAAGCCCAAGACTCAAGGTGCTGGCCTGGGGCAAGGTACCATCAGCCTACACCTGTGAAGAACTGTGAGCTGTGAACTGTGAGCACCTGTTTCCATGTGAAATGGCCACTCTGGGCGGGGCTGCAATGAGAGGAGAGGCTGAGAGGATCTGAAGTGATGCCAGAGATCCCTGCAGATGTAGGACTTACTTGGATGGTGTTCTCACTTTCCCAACTTCTTGGGAAGAGACACTTGACCTTCACAGAATTTGTCCCACCCATATGTGGATGACTTTTCTGTCTTCATTTGAAGGACTCTTGAATTTGGTTAACCTGCATCTCCACCCAAATGGAAGATGACGGTAGTAAATTGTATTAATCGCCACCTCGATCCCTTTTGCCATCCTCCAGTTGCTGTGAGTACTGGCACCTTCTCTGAAAAAATCATCCTAGGATGATTTAGTCCTATAATGAAAATGAAAGAAAAATATTTAGTCTTCTCATCCAAGAAGACATGCCCCCCACCCCACCCAGAGGGCAGCCTGCAGCCAATGACTGACTGACCAGCTGATTCAGGAGTCTCCTAAAGGCAAGACTTATTTCATGGTGAGATCCATGCAGTGGTGTTCTGGTAAACACTGATTTGTAATGTTTGCTGATTTCTATGGTACAGATTCTCTCACTATGGCTGACGTTAATCTGCCAATCTGACATCTCGAAAAACAGAGTTGGGATAAGATACTGTAGGGGATCAAATTTAGCACCCTCAAATGTCCCTTTGGCATGTGGATTATTTCAAGCTGAAATCAATCAAGGCTCAAAGGACTCAAGAAGTCCTTCTTTTTACCTCTCCCTTACTGCCTAAACAATGCAGATGGAGAACCTGTTTTAGGAAGGCAGCTATCACCCTAGATCACTACAGTACGAACTAGGTGTGTAGACGGCGAGGAACCTAGCAAAGTGTTAAAATTCCTCTCTGTGTCCCATCATCTCTGCATGGCCCAGCAAACATTTGCTTACCAGTCATTTGCTTTTCCATCTCCATGTCAATTGCCTTCGTCCCCTTTGACATCCCAAACCACTGTCCCCAACATCCTCTATTGTCTTTAGTTGAAAATAGTATTTAAGATGAGGGTTTCAGCCATTTTGGAGAGTTACTCTGTTCTCTTGGGTCACTCCCATATGCACTTGTTATTAAAATTTTGTTTGATTTTCTCCTGTTAATCTGTCACATGTTAATTTAATTCTTAGAGTAGCCAGAAGAACCTAGAAGGGGAGAGGACAGTTTCTTCCTCCCCGACAATGTGCGCAATCTGCTCTTACAAGCCTGCTCCAGCACACTGCTCAATTCATGCCGAGAGCTTCCTGTGGAAAGCACAGGGTAAGGGCTTAATAAATATCTGTTGGAAGCTTCATTTTTTTTTTTCTTGACAACTTTCCCTGCCCTGGCTTGGTTTCCTCACTTGCCTACAGACTCCTCCATGAAGCGCTTGTACAAGAATTCTAGCCTCAGGCTCTGCTTCTAGGGAACCCAACCCAAGACAAAGAAAAGGAGGATCAACTGCCATGGAGTACTGTGCTCCTGAACCCTCTCTATAGGGCTCCCAGGTCCCCTGGCTATCACTGCAACCCTGCCTCATAATTATCATAACCCTGTTATAATCATTGTGCCCACCTTGTTTCTGATGGTTAAGACAAGAACCTGACGTCTATTATTTCAGGATCCCTTAATCTACTGTTATTTTCAGGGGACTCAGTTCAGTAACAGTAATTCTTACTATCAGCCCTTGCCTACAGAGGATGGCAACCACCATACTCCTCAGTGCTGATGGTACCTGCTTCACCAATGCATGCCTTATCACTTGGGTCAGTGGGATAGCCTCCAGACTTTACTGGAGGAATACAGACAGCTGGTGAGTATTCTGGTCATTCAGAATATATCCTCTCTAGCATGCTCACTTCACTAAGTATTTTGATCCCTTTTCCATCCTCTTCCAAGGCAGTTCTGAAATTTTTGCTTCATTTATTTTGGGCCATCCCTTTATCTAAAATTCCAAGTATCATCCTAGCAGTATATTAGCACCAGCATCGGGGATCCTTGACAGGGTGTTTAAATTATGTTATAAGAGAGTGTATCAATATTGACAAATTCTCACCTCTATAACTGAGAATTAAGAAGTTTTCCCACACCTTCCCTTGATCCAGCACCCTCAGGACAGAGTCCCATAATTACAGTATCAGCTCTTGGTACATATTGGCTAAGGCCTCCTCTCCTTCTCAATCAGGGCTTCCACTTTGATGTAATAAATGTACCACAGATGAGAATGTAACCCTTCCCTGGACCTGCAGTGCCTTTAGAATTAAGGCCTGAGTCTGATACTCTGGGTGTAGAAAATGAAAGTCTCTTTAAATACATCAAAGGCTCCTTGACTTTCACAATTCACCTTAAATTGCCTTTCACCATTTCTCCAGTGCATCTGTCACACTCAGCAACAACTATCCATTGTCCATTGTCCTTATCATTACTTATCATTACTATTTGTCCTGAACCTCTCAAACTCCTGAGATACTGTCACTGTCAATGCATTCCCCTCCGTATGGAGAATTTGAACAACTGCTTTGCTATGACATGCCAAAAGGCTATCCATACACTACCTACCATCAGTGGCAGCATTCTTATTTCCAGTTAGCTGATGAGTGACCTAGCTCCAATATTCCATTTTAAAGTCAACTTCCTTGGAGCATGCCTGGCACCAACTATCCAATGTCAGGTTCTCCATGAAACAGCCTCTGAGATGGATATTTGTGTGTAGGAAGTTTACTGAGGAGTGCTCTCTGAAACAACACCTAGGAAGCAATGAAAAAAGCAGGACTGGGCAGAGAGACGTCAATTGCAGAGCAGTAGTAATAAAGGCCTTATTTGATCCCCCAGGGAGCTCTGGAGCAGAGATGCCTCCCCAGAGCTTTAAACTGACCAGTCACTGAATGTGGGCTGCCTCAAGGTAGGTACATAACCTTGGCCAAGGCAGCTGCCTTCAGTAGAGTGCAATGCCCAGAAAGGGACTCAAATGTTTGCGTTCTTAGCAGACAACACTCCCAGAAGCTGGGAAAACGAGTGTCCTTGTTTTGAAAGGAGGTTTGGAGCAACACGTTGAATAGTCACTGCAAGATCATAATTCAGAACTTGTCATTGCCAATAACTGCCTTGCTCCCCAAATTTTAACTTCCTATTCTTCAACCAGCACCTCCTTTTTTTAAAAAAATTTTATACCCTAAAATACCTTAACTCCAAAAATCTTTGAACTGAGATTTCCAATCCACTGATCCTATTCTTTATTTTTCATTCCTCACTCCTTTGAATTCCTCTCACCCTCTACCCATCTTAAATCCATAATCAATTAATGTAATCACCAACTTGCATTTAGTATAGGATAACAGTCCCTGCCTTTTCTCACACCCTTTTTCTTTTTTGGCCAAAGTATGACTCTACCTATATCCAGCTGCTATGGACTGAATTGTGCCCCTCCTCCTTCAAATGTGGAAGCCCTAATCCCCAATATGACTGTATTTGGAGACAGGGTCTTTAGGAGGTAATTAAGGTTAAATGAGGTCATAAGGATGAGGTCCTAATCCAATAGGACTGGTGGCCTTATAAGAAGAGGAAGGAACTCTCTCTAACTCCATGGACTTTCAGAGGAAAGGTCATGTGAGGACAAAGCAGATATCTGTAAGCCAGGAAGAGACTCCTTACCAGAAACTGAACCCTGCAGGACCTTAATCTAGGATTTCCAGCTCCAAAACTGTGAAAAAATTAATTTCTCTTAAGTCACCCAATCCGTAGTATTTTGTTATGGTAGCCAGAGCTGACTAATACACCAACTCTCTGCCTACTCTGTTTCTGCACCTTTGCAGCTGAACCTGGCTAAAGAAAAATACCCACTCACACTAACTGAAGTTCACTTTAAATTTATGGCCATGAATCTCAAGTACACAATGATGCCTGTCTATCATTATAAACATCCTAACTTTATTTAATTGTTTCACTCTCTTAGATGAATATTTCATCTTTCTCACTCCTCAAACTCCTCATACTTCACTACCCATCCTCATGAGAGCTGATGACTTTGCTTCTTCATCATTGAGAAAATTGAAGAAATCAGAAAAGAATTTCCACAGATCCCAGCCAGACTACAACTACCCTCCTACAGTATCTGCAACCATATTCCTTGCCCTCCCGCTTGCTACCACAGATGAAATATCCACATTATCATCTGAAGCCTCTCCCTCATCTTGTGTACCAAATTCCATGTCCTCTTCATTACTCAAGGGGATTCATCCAACAATCCTCTTCCACTTCTTTAATTTTTTTCCCTTCCTCTGAGATCCCTTCATCAGTACATAATCGTGTGATTACTTATCTCATCTTAAAGAAAACTCTTTAGTCCTTATCTTCCCACTAAATAATGCTCTATTTATTTGTTCCTTTTTCAGTAAAACTCTGAAGGGTAGCTTATACATTGCTGTTTCCAATCTTCTCTTTCAATTCTCTCTTGAAAGCATTCTATTTCAGCTTTCACCACCTGCTACTCCAGTGCTCAGGGTCATCAATGACTTCTGAGTCATTAATTTCAGTGATCAATTTCCAGTCTTCAGTTTATTTAAACTAATACAGCAATTCTCAAACAAAGGAGATTTTGCACACCAGTTGCTAAATGTCTGGAGACATTTTTGGTTGTCATAACTCAAGGGATGGCGGGTGGTGTCTAGGGGATAACATACCCAACCGGCATCTAGTTAGTAGAATCCAGGGAGGCTATTAAGCTTTCTGAATGCAAAAGACCCTCTCACCGCCCCCCAACCACCACCAAAGAATTCTTCTGTTCCTCAAATCCATCAGGCATATTCCTTCCTTAGGGCCTTGGTACTGTAATGCTGTCCCTTAGATAGTTACATAGCTGCTACCTCATACCTTTCAAGTCTTTGATCAAATATCACTTTTTCAATGAAAACTACCCAAATCGTCCTATTTATAATTCCAACCAATCTCCACACCCCTTATAGCTCTTACCACATCCTTATTTTCCCCCCAGTGTGATTATCACCTTCTAACATACTATATAATTGTCACATTACTTATTGTCTATTGTCTTCTTCCCTGAGAGCAGGGATCATTGTCTGTTTTTTTACTGCCATACCCCTCAAGTGCCTAGAAGGATGTCTGGCACACAATCTGTGCCTGAAAAAATAGTTGTTGAATTTATGAATTTAAACTAGAGGGAGATTTGGTGCCAGTTTCTGCCACTAGCTTTTACAAAAAATTAATTTTTGATGGCAGTGGAAAATTTCTTTTTGAGCTTTTGTTTTCTTGTGTCTTTCATAGGAATTGTGATTAGAAGTTCCAAAAAAGTCTGTATCTTAAACCAAAATTCAATTTTCTTTTATGTAGGATGATTCCAGGCATCAACTTTGATCCTCTTGGGTTTGGGTGCATCTTCATTCTTCTTTGTCCACTCTGAAATGCTTTAAAGTTTGAGAAGCATCAATACTTCCTATTTTTCTTGTAGTTGATCATAGAGAATACACTAATTGAGTTCATTCTACACACCTTTTAGTTTTGGGACAACACTTTGGGTCTAGTCCTACTATATCTCTTTCACCCTTATCCCCCACCTCACCTTTTCACAAGAAAGAAACTGGCTTTCTACACCAAAAGAGTTTCTTTGAAAAATGCTCTTTCCTTTTTCTTTCTAATCAGAATATAGAAAAATCTGTGCTTGTTCTCTTATGTTGAGAATAAAAGATAATCTTGGAAAGCACATTCCATGACTCTAGGTCTCTAGGCAACTCCTATGTATAGACAGCTTCATTTGAATCTTGGGAGAGGGTAACTGAATCCACTCACTTGTCTGCATCCCATCTTCCTTTCTTATGTATGCTTAGTTTGCATCAGATACTAAAGATAATTAATTTAGTTACCCAGCAAACTTAGCATTTTATTTTCAACCTGACTCATTTCCAGATATTTCTTATAGGTGCCAACTCCCCTGCTTATTTTTTTTTTTTTTTTTTTTGGCTTTTCTTTTCTAAAGATTTAAGTAAAAACTTATTGGCACATCTTCAATTTTAAACAAAAACACACAGTCACTTTTTCACAATGAAAAAGCCATCTAGGTCTGTAAACCTAAGAACTGAAAAGCTAAATGACTCATTGAGGTCTTATATGTAGCCTATGACAGAGCCAAGTATAGAGCGGATATCCTAAATGGCAAGGCTTGGAAAGACAGCACAGTTCTCTTACACCTTCCACAAAGAACATTTGCATTTTCTGCCATCCTGTGCTTTGAAACGCCAAGTCTCTCTCCTGACTGTTGGCTTCTGTTCATTTTTACATTTGCCTTTCTTTGTATAAGTAAATCATTAAAATCAAATGCATTCTGGTGACATAGGATTCGTATTATGGTAAACTCTGAATTTTCATGATTTATGATGTCACATGAATTTTCTATGTATTGGCAGAAAGCAGTGTAGAGTTTGCAGTCCAAATTTCTTTTTAACTATCTTGATACAAATGGAAGCCATATGAAACATTATGTATTGACAAGGTTCTGTTGAAAATCTACCACTGATCAACCCTGGGCCTGTGTCAGTTTATTGTAGTCACTCCCCTTGTCTAGTACATTAGCTAGTACTGAGTGAGTCTGTTGGCCATTGCCAACGGGTATTCCCTCTCTGTTCTGTGACCTGAATCCAGATTACTTGGGTTTAGATTTGATGGTCAAAAACAAGCTTATTCATATAACATGTTCATTTTGCTGATAGTAATTAAGAATTTTGCTCAGCTTTCAGTCTCTGAGGTACGTGGGTGGGAAAAGCAATAGCAAAACAGTCAAGGGAACTGGAGGATCACTGGGACTTGGTGACACATTGGATGTGGGTGGTAGTCACTTGTAGAAAGCTAGACAAGACGTGCCTCTTGAGTCACTGGGCTAAATATCAAGATGTATTGTGTTTCCAAACAAATAGTAGGATAATGGCAAACTCGTAATTTATTTTTTCCCACTGCAACATAAACATGATAGAACTAATTTTAAGAGTTCCGTTCCCGGCCTCCCTCTGGATATCTGATGGTCACTTTTCAGGCATTTTGTTAACATCACAGTTGCAGCTTCATGAGAAGCTAGTTTTGATTAAGAGAATTTCTGAATACTTAGAACTGAAATGGAGTTCAGAAATTGTTTTGCCCATCCCTCTGATTTATACAGATAGAAAACTGAGGCGCGGAGACTTGAAGGACCTGTCCAATCTATACCTCAAATTGCAGACCGAATAGAGTCTAGAGGTCCTGACCCACATCTACTGTGTTTTCCTCTATGCCACATTGCCTGACCTAGAAATTATTAATAATTGTAAAACCTTCTTTTTCAGCAACTGAAAATGTGTTATCAGCTACCCTTGAGTTGTGATATTCTGTCACTTGCAAAATCATTTTTAGAGATCACCACAATGCTATAGGATTAGTTAAAATCCTCGGTGGGGTTTTCTAAACGTGGGGCCACTTCTATTTGTATGAAACAGTAACCACAGGAAATTTTCTCCACTGCTAAGGTTTATCATATATTAACCTAAGAGTTTAAAGATGGCTATTAAAATAATGATGCTTGATTGTAAGGCATTTGTATGTGTTTTTCCTAAGCAATCTACATAAAGATCTGCTAGATACCGCTAAAGGAACATGCGCAAGACTTCTCATGAGTGAAATCAACTGACCTCACTAGTTTGAAGGCTCCATCAGAGTTCACGCCAAAGTGCAGAGGGTTTCACACTGATGTACTACATTACCCAGATAGCTGATTTGCTTGTCACTAATTAGAGCAATAGCCCTGACTTTCTGTAATGCACTCTCCATATTCTTGTTCTACATTGCAATGAATACTTGCAAGAAACTGAAATGAAGATAAGAAAATAAATCCTGGTAAATCACAATTAATCAGCTTTCAAGTTTTGGTTGCCATTGACTGCTTTGTCCCTCCCACCCCTCACAGCTTCCCAGGACGGCATTTGAAATAATGCTGGTAGTTTTTTCTTTCTATGGTTTCATGATTGATTGGCAAGCTGGATAGCAGCGCATTATTCTGTTCTACCATTTTCCCAGTGGGCGGTACTGCACAATAGTGATGGGGAACTGTAATGACACTGCATTAAAAGTCACTAAAATATAAATATGATGCGAACTTCTTCATTGCATGAAGCTGGATCCCTTTATCCATTTACTTACATCACTTTTTGTATGGAGCAGTGATGGAAAACGTTAACCCTCTGCTTTCCAAACCCGCTCAAATAGGATTTGAATCTAAATGCTCTTTGGAGACACACTTTAATATAGGTGTACTCTGGGACTTAAAGCACGGTCACTCTTTGTATTTATGCAATCTCCTTTCTAAGCACTTTCTATCAGAGGAGATTTAAAGCAGATGGAAATTATTCGTGTAGTTATGAATTGAAAGCTCATAAGCTAGCTGCTCTTCAAAGTGCTCAGAACACCTGGGCCACCAGAATCGCTGAAGTAGACAATGGCATTTATACCGAGATTACAGCATCATCTTATTCTAAATGGTATTTTTGTCTTTAGAGTGCATGAGGGATGCCAGCGCTTCTCAGTGCTTAATTGGTTTTCTCCCTTGACTTTAATTAAACTCACCCTAAGCTTGCAAAACCCCAAGGCTGCTGCTTAAGGGTGAGAAGCCCCAGTGTTCACAGCTCTGAATACAGTATGATAAAGAATCAATTGTACTGTTTGATTAGCTGAATATGCAACTATTTTACGTTTTTAGACAGCAATATTGTTACATAATCAACAGCGTTTGAAAAATTTGTCTTTTGTGGATGAACAGGCATCAGTTTTGTAAATCTCCAACAAGGATTTTAGAAAATATTTAACTTGCCAAGCTGTAATGCATATGCTCGCTGCCCAGCCATGCATCATTTATAATTTGCCCAATTATAAAGCCTCATTATTTAATATTATGACATTATTTAGGTATCATTTACATCTTCTAAAAAGAATCTCGGCCTCTGGATTTGTTTCATTTCGTGGTATGGCAACGATCAAGGTCTTAAACATTCTGGACATAGCCCAATTCCCATCTGCTTCCTCAGCCCTTTATTGGAAGGTTATTTGAATTGACTGAGTCAGTTGCACCTGAACCGGGAAAGGAGTCTTCTGTCTTTTCTAGGATGAGTCAGCACTCAGTTTTAATATTGTACCTGTACCTAGGGATTGGACAATAAAAACACGAATAAACACGTATCCTTACAGCAGGTATCAGAGTTATATAGTGCTGGAAGCCATCCTGACCAGCAAACATAAATTAAATACTGAGTCAGGAAAAGAGGACAGACTAGAAACCTAGCTAAAGTGCTCACACACTACCTGCATATAAATGATTGAAACTCTAGAATAGCACTTCAGGAATGCAGAATTCCTGGCTGTGTGTTTTCGTAATCATAGGCTCTGCGCCTTCTTGAGGACTTAATATGCACCAGGTACTCTGCTGGGCACCTAACATGTGTCAGAAACTGAGGCACAAAGATGTGAAGTAATGCACCAAAAATCACATCCGTAGGAAGTGGTGGGCCCAGAAGGAAAACCCTGGCAGTCTGAGGCAAATCCCATGTGTTTATCCACCACATATAGTGAGACTCAGAGTTAGCAGCTGAACAAATCTCAGTGTACTGATTTGCAGAGAAGGGTGAAAGATTGCTGTTAGGCTCAATGACCCTGAAGATTAAAAAGCTATTCTAGGAACATGATTAGTAATGTTTTAATAGCCCCATTAGAATTCAAGTAAATGTCCCCAGAAGCCTTATAGGCTAATATTCTCATCATGCACTGTTCTCCCAAGAACATGACTAGAAAGAGGCACTCCTGAATCAAAATCGAAGACCAGGCTCATCTTGTCAAAAATTGATTTCAATAATTTAAACATTCAGCAAATATTTGTTTGGCTACTCACGGTGTGCCAGGTACTGAGTTTGGTGGTGTGGTTTGCTTCCTTCTCATCAGAAGGGAAAACAGCATCACGAGCTAGGAGTTCCTGCGAGTTGAAACACGGAATGAAAACACAGCATGGGAACTAAAGCATTAAGTTCCATCAGGTTTATTAAGAGGGCTAAGAAGACTTGGTGGCTGCCTTCAGGAGGTTTTCATTCTGACTGAAGGTACAAAACACGTCCATGAAAAACTAACTGGTTTAATTTGGTAAAAATATAGACAATAACTACTGTGGAAATCTGAAATAAATGAGAGATCACTATGGGGTCTTAAATGTTAATTTGCAAGCAAAAACCTGGGGATCTTGTAAAAATGCAGATTCTGATTCAGTAGGTCTGGGAAGGGGCCCAGGATTCTGCATTTCTCAAAAGCTCCCTAGTGCTGTTGGCTTGTTTATCCACAGATCATATGTAGAGTAAGGAAGAGCTAAGAAAATTAGGAAGATGGTTACAGAGAAGGGGAGGCTTGAGCTGGGCTTTGAAGGGGGATTAGATATACATAAGTAAAGAAACAGATAGAGAACAGTGGCAGTGGCACAGGGGGAAAGTATCAGAGTGGATCAGGGATTTTATGTTGCCAAATACTATTCTTCCCATGGTGGAAAAATTGGTTAGGACTAGATCTTGGGGAGACAGGGAGAGAGGTGGGATGCATTCCAGGTTCAGAAATTTGAACCTTAGTGAAATGAGGAATAATAAATGATTATGTTTTAGATTTTATAAAAAGAAATCTATAAAATTAACTGCAGAAGTTTCTACTTGATTTGAATATGTGGGTCTCTATTTATTTTCTTGAGCAATGGTTTGAATTTATTTGCCACCCTAAAGCATTGAGTCCTGACTTCATGGAAATGTACACAACATAAAACATTCAGATAGTAATTTTGCAAAAATTAGTAAAATCGATCCATCATTATATTGTTTAAACACCCATATTAATTGTCAATGTAGAGATAGTGGCCAAATGAAGATGATTTGAGGAATTAATCTATTTACAATGCCTCATTGCTGCATTTCCTCAAATTCCTACAGGCAATATTTTGTTTGCTTTTTGCTGTTGTAGCCTTCTGCTTCAAATGAGAGCTTACCTTCTATGGTTGGAATAGTTTATTGAGAAGGAATTACACAAAGAGAGCTTAAAATATGAAGAAGACTGACACAAAGATGATGTGAATGATTGTGTCACCATGCCTGAGAGGGCAACCTGCATCTTGTTCAGAACGTTAGTGGTGATTAGGATTCAAGAAATGTCATTGAACATTTTGGTTTTACTTCTCCTAAAAATAAAATGGATGAGTTAGTGCCTATATGATGACAAAATATGTTATCAGTTCACTGAAAATGAGTCAATTTGGCATTTTTTAAAAGAAATTTACTTTCACTTTTCAACCATGGTTTTGGCCTTGAAGACATAGCTTTACATACTTTTGAAACACAGAATATTGTGCTTTTCATTCATCATTAAAATGGTAAAATTCTACAGACGGTAGTTATTACTTGACTCTGCGATCTGGAGATAAGTAGCACTATAGAGTATTTGATTCATTTTCTTGTATACAATGAATAAATAACCATTCTTCTCAAGTAGAGAAGCTCAAGGATCTCAGTACATTCTCTTCATCAGAAAAATGCAGATTTTGTGAAAAGTCAATATAAAACACAAACTCCTGTGGCTGTCCTTGAATTCAGAAATCAGATCACATCAGTTGTTAAATGAGTAAGAACTATCCACTTTAAACACTGGAAACACTAGGCAAAGACAGAAATAAAACTTTTCAACATTGCAAACTTGGGCAAGTCCTAGCTTTAGAAGAACTATAACAACCTTACCAAAGAAACATTCACTTTATAATTGAATACATATAAACACATTTTAAAAAATTACCCCAAAATGATCAGGCTTACAGTAATAAGCAGGCACCCATCAAGGCAGTAAACGGGCATGAGGCCAAAATCATTAAGATGTAAATTACAATTTAAACTTCAAAGCAGTAGAATTCTTGTGGACCATTTACAACATTGCAGATTGTTATTCATACTTACATGGCCTCCTTGGCTGCTTTGTTCACAAGTCTCAAATGGAAAAGACACTCTGGGAAACATTAAGTCAGTTGCTACTATGATTTAAAATGAAATTATTCTTGTATTTATCTTAATAGAGCTAGTAGGTCTGTCTTGGTTTCTGTGGTCCTTGTAAAAATTTACTCTGCATTTAAGAATATTAGGGCCTTTCCCAGAATTGCCAAAGCAATTCTGAAGAAAAAGAACAAAGCTGGAGGCATAACCCTTCCAGACTTCAGACAATACTACAAAGCTACAGTAATCAAGACAGCATGGTATTTGTACCAAAAAAACAAAAACAAAAAAACCCAGATCGATGAAACAGAATAGAGAGCCCAGAAGTAAAGCCATTGTCCTATGGTGAATTAATTTATGACAAAGGAGGCAAAAATATACAATAGAGAAAAGGCAGTTTTCTTCAACAAATGGTGTTGGGAAAACTGGATGGCTACATGTAAATCAATGAAATTAGAACATTTTCTAAAATCATATACAAAAATAAACTCAAAATGGATTAAAGACCTAAATGTAAGACTGGAAACCACAAAACTACTAGAAGAAAAGATAGACAGAATACTGTTTGACATAAATGGTAGCAATATTATTTGGATCTGTCTCCTAAGGCAAAACAAATAAAAGCAAAAATAAACAAATGGGACCTGATTAAACTTAAAAGCTTTTGCACAACAAAGAAAACTGTCAACAAAATGAAAAGACAACCTACAAAATGGGGGAAAATATTTGCAAGTGCTGCAACAGACAAGGGCTTAATATCCAAAATATATAAAAAACTCATACAACTCAATATAAAAATCCCAGTCAAAAAGTGGGCAGAAGACAAAAGTAGACATTTTTCCAAAGAAGGCATACAGATGGCCAATAGGAACATGAAAAGATGCTTAATATCACTAATTATTAGAGAAATGCAAATCAAAACCACAATGAGGTGTCACCCACATCAGTCATAATGGCTATCATCAGAAGTTTTATGAATAATAAATGCTAGAGAGGATGATGTGGAGAAAAGTGAAAACCTGCACTGTTGGTGGGAATATAAATTGGTGCAACTGCTACAGAAAACAGTTTGTTTCCTTAAAAAACTAAAAATAGAGCTACCATATGATCCAGCAATCCCACTCCTGGGTATATATCCAGAAAAAACAAAAACTCTAATTCAAAAAGATACATGCATTCCAATGTTCATAGCAGCATTATTTACAGTTGCCAAGATATGGAAGCAACCTAAGTGTCCATCAACAGATGATTGGCTTAAGAAGATATGGTATATATATTGTATATATAATGGAATACTACTCAGCCATAAAAAAGAATGAAATTTTGCCGTTTGCCACAACATGGATGGAACCAGAGAATATCATACTTGGTGAAGTAAGTCAGACAGAGAAAGACAAATGCTGTAAGATATCACTTATATGTGGAATCTAAAAAAATAATACAAATGAATCTATATACAAAACAGAAACAGACTCACAGACATAGAAAACTAGCTTATGGTTACCAAAGGGGAGGAGGGGGAACAAATTAAAAGTATGGGATTAATAGATACAAACTACTATACATAAAATAGATAAAAAACAAAGATATACTATATAGCACTATAGTATGTATATTATATTCAATATCTTATAACTTATAATGAAATATAATCTGGAAAAACATATAACTGAATTGCTTTGCTATACACCTGAAACTAACACAATATTGTAAATCAACTATACTTCAATTTAAAAAAAAAGAATATCAGGGTCTTTAAGAAATGTTAACTTGAATTTATTTTCTGTATATAGACAACTACTGAATTACCATGAAAATTATAAATATTTCCCAGTGTATCTGGAACAAATTTGAAATTTTCCAGGTTCAGGTCATTAGCGATAACTTTCCTTCCCATTAAAAGTATTTTAACTTTTACTAATAAAATAGCATGTGCAACATAAGATGAGAAGTATGATGTTCTAGGTTTAGAGATTAGAAAAATATGAGCCATCTTTTTGATGAGCTGAGTCAGCAATATAAATGTTGTACTGTGTTTAAAGTGTAAACCAGAACTTTAACCTTTGGCCAAGATGGAGTAACAGGGGACCAGATTTACCTTCTTGCCTGAAACATCAGAAAGCCAAAGTATATATGAAACGACAGTTTGTAAGACACTCAGCATCAGATGACAAGGAGAGTGATCCTAGATCGAAGGGAAAGAGACAAATTGAACTGTAGGATTGCATCAGGTTGCTGGTTTGAGAGTGTTTATAGCCATGGTTCCAGGAAGGAAGAACCTGGCTGAGTCTGGCAGACAATCAGAGATCAGAAGGTGGAACTAGGAGGACCATGGCAGCTTGAGTTCGTAGGACACAGAACTGGAGAAAAGAGAGCTGCACAGAGAGGGAAGCCCAGAGCTCTGAACAGAAGATCCCTCCTGGAGTATTCTGCAAAGTGCTGATCAGTGCGTGCATGTCAGGAGACTCAGGAAAAGAACCACATGAAAAGATTAGAGGGAACAGGATTCAGCACTCTCACAGGGTCAGGAAGAGTGCCTCTTCCCACCAGCCAGACTAGCAAACCCCATAGTTCATGGGTCAAATACTCACAAAAATATTGCCTTATTAGTGGGAAATAACTGGCCTTGGACTAAACATGGCTGTAATCCTCCCTAATGAATCTTAAAAGCCAGACCAGAAAGGATTAAACTATTCCACATGTGTTCCCTTGTGACAGGGAAGGCCACGCATACGCCCTGGTTCTCCCAGCCAGCAGGGGAGCGTGGTAGGAGTACCAGTGCAGTCTCATTTCAGCCCAACTGGAGAGTTCTCTAGCAGGCAACTGTGGGTGCTGCAGTCAACGGAGCTGTGGTCTAAGTATTTTGTTGCCCACTCTTCCTTTACTTCCCTCTGCTTTTACAGATGTCAGGCGGACATGGCATTCTGAAGGCTTTCCCTGCCTAGTCTAGCTTCCGCCACTTCATCCTTCACAGGTGTTTTCTGCAATTAATCATTTGCTTTTCTAATCCTATTTTAGCATTAGCTTCTTGTAGGTCCCAAAGTAACACAATCTAGGAATTCTTTAGGTGGACATATTATTGAACTAAGGAGACACGCCAGGGTATGCCATGCAAAATAAAAATGAGTGACACCAAGTTTATTATAAAGATATTTTATAAACTTATACCCTTATGCTTATCATTATTATCAGTAATAATGATGGTGTTGATGATGAGAATAGAAACGAATGTTAATATTTATTATGTACTCACTATATTCTATGTACTATTTGTGGTGCTTTCCATACATTACCACTTTTAAGTCTCCATAACAATTCTATCAGATAGACTCTATTACTTTTCCCCTTTTAGAGATGATAAACCAGGCTTAGAGAAATTAAACAACTTACCCATGTCCATACAGGTAGTAAAGCATTAAAATATATTACAAACCCAGGCAGTCTGCCACAATAGCCCACATTTTCCATTATCACATCATTCAGTCGACATGCTTCAGTTGGCTTCTCCAACTCCGGGACCCCCACCAGCTTCAGACATCTCAACCAAGCTTCAGTAGGTCATCAGTTTCCAGGCTGACTCTTGATCCCAGTCATGCTCTGACCCAGAGCCAGGGGCCACTACAGTAAAATGTGGTTCTGTACTGCCTTCTGACCTCAAAGCTGAGAGAACCCCAGGAACCTGCAAGACCAAGGACACTACCATCTAGATATAAATGGAAGACAGCAATTGGAAAGCATGGCTCCCAGGAATAGAAGATCACTGCCTTTGAAATGCTGTCTAAAGGAAAGAGAAATAATTCAGAACATTTTATGCAACAAAAGAAAGATGATGAGAATAACTTTTGCTTTATTACTCAAATTACAAATGTTCACAGACATCAATTCCTTTAAAAAGTATCAATGGAATTTAATGAGTTTAACTTCTTGATGATTCTCTGAAGAGACTGACTTAAATTTGTGCAGAGTTCTGACACTCATGTTGATCTGAAAAGTGTAAATATTCATGTTGAAATGTCTAGTAAGATGTGGCCATATGACATTAGCTTTATATATACAAATGCCAGAGTGTTTAGTTGAGGCTGAATGGAAAGCACCAGAACAAAATTACTCTTATATTAGTATACTCAAATAGGACCTACGGCTCTCTTCTGAATTATGCAAAGTTTAAAGAAATCTTATTCTTAAGAGCTAACTGGAAGAAAGAAATCCTTTAAAAATCCTTTGCATCACAGAGAAAAAATGTGACAATGAGTGTGTATATGTCCATGAATAACTGAAAAATTGTGCTGAACACTGGAATTTGACACAACATTGTAAAATGATTATAAATCAATAAAAAATGTTAAAAAAATCCTTTGCAAATTCATACAGAATCACAAATGGATTATGAATGTTCGGAAGCTATAAGACATCAGTGGAAACCCATAGCAAGGATGGGCAAACCTGTTCAGCTAAAATTGGAATGAGCAGTCTGAAACCTACAAATCTTTAACCAAATCAGAACCTCATTAAATTTAGAAAAGTGTCATTGAATATTTTTAGAAATATACCTCTCCACATTTTCAAGTCTATTATCAAAGCAGGAATAAGTAAGAAATAAGCTCATTGTTAGTGGGTCAAGTCTACGTTTACTTTTGTAAATGCTTGACAAATTCAATAAATATTAAATAATAGCAATAGCCTAGGAAAGTCAGGTCTCAAAGAGCTATTGATGAACAGAAATCAGGAAAGATTAACCAATCAAGATAAAACCAAGTCTTTTAAGCTGTTGTTCACTTATATACAAATGGAAATGCTGAATGTTATTCGCTGTTACCATAGCTTATAATAAACTGTACAGTTGTGACACTAATAAACAGGTCATTTTCAGTTTGGTTTTTAATTACTCTGTTCCTACATTGAAAATAATTTGAGGTCTGTTAACCTGGAAGAAATGAATACAGAAACAGGAAGGGTATAGTAGTGTTACCTACTTTTCAGGTTTGCTGATCCTAAGCTCAGTTGTATTAACTAATTTGCATTAAAATTCATTTACTACACCACTTTACATGGTGTCAATCATAGAACAAATTTATATAGATAGAATACCCTCATAACTGATAGCATTTTCTGTACCATTCATGGACCCATCTTTAAGTGTATGTAAATTTCTCCGGGCAGCTCAACTTGTTTATTTTCTTACTGCTGAGACCCACTACTGTGTTAAAATGCACCTGAGAAATTTTACATGGGAGATTTTCATACATTTGCCAACAATTTTCTTAGGCAAAGCCAAATTTTGCTGTTATTCAATTCTTTGATAACCAAGTATCAATGGTACCTTCAGTTTATAAGATGATTCACAAAGCCCTCTAAATGCACGCTAAATTGATGAGTAGGCAGAATAAGTACCCGGTTTTACTGATGTAGAAACAGAGACTTTTAATTGACGACCTGACATAATATTGTCAATTCAGATGTTTTCCCAACAAATGTCCTAAAGAGCTTAGACTCAGCAAATAGAAAGTAAATAACAGTGCATGAATGCACATCTGTAAATTTGATGGCAAATCTGAGAAAAATGCAGACAACAGCAAGTTACAAAGAGACGATGGGTCCTTTCTTTAGAAGCAAAGGTATTATGTGGCTTGTCAAATCTCTGAATACCTACTACAATAACATGGATGTAGCAAGTGCTCAGTAGACAAGAAGATAAAGGAAGTGTTATAAAATAAATTGACCATAGAGCTTAGAGAGAATCATCATTCCTGGGTCAAATCCAGCCTATGTCATTTACTAGCTATTTGATATCACCCGGCCACATCATCTCTCTAATCCTGATTCCACATTAGCAAAATGGGGAATGATGATGAAAATACTTATTTTTCACAGAGTGGTTTGAAAAATTAAATTAAATAAATAAATAAAGTGGCTGGCATTTACCAAATGATCAAAAATGTTAGCTCTTTCTTCTACTTAGTGAAGCTCAAGTAAATAACATGCACAAAACAGAAGAATCAGTAAACAGTGGGCAGCTGTAAACAACAAAAAGAGACTTTCACGTATGCAAAATAGATGAATAAGCTTTCCAGGCACCCACTGGAATTTTCAGCAAAACAGAGAAGCATTATAATATTGTGAGAAATATTTCATTTAATATTGAGAAAGTTAATATTAATATTTCAAGAAAAAAATTCAGTTAACAAATCCTCATATATTTTCCAATTAGGCTATTCAGTTGCCTTTGTTTCAAATTGTCCATAGGTAATTTTGTGTGGCTTCATTTTACCATTTATATCATGTCTTAAAGTGAAGTCATTCAAATTTCTTCTTAATACACAAACAGCTAATTTTCCCTTTTGACCCATCCTGGTCTGTTATCAAAAATTATTTGAGCTTGCTTAATTTTGAAAAGTAATATACTCCCCCATCATATTTAAATAGTTATCTATAAAAGGTAGAATATAGTTTCTATGTTAGTCTTTCTGCATGGTTTTCCCAGTCATACAGCAAACACATGTGTGTGACATGAGTGTGAACTGAGGTCAGAATGAGTAAGTACCAGAGATTGTGACATAAAAATATGCTCACTGGCCCATTATTATTATTTTTGTTTTTAATTAAGTCAATGGTCCAATTCCGTTAAATATATTTACTTTAAATTGAGAGTCATTCAGTTAATCTTAGAAGAGCAAAAGTAAAATGGTGACAATAGTCAATAAATCTTGAAATTGTGATGGATTGAACTCTAGAAAACTAGTGATTTGTGCCAAAACCTATGTGGACTACAGATATATCCTATTAAATACCAATATATCTGATATGTAATTTACTCATTATACAAGGGGATACATTTTTGAAAAAATAACGGTCAGTGTGATAAGCAGATTTTGTTTTTTTTTGAAGCACTCTGAAGTTGATTTAGGTAAGTTGATGTGACATAGCACTTTTGTTCATTATTTTGTTTTTAAAGCCCCAGATGGTATAACTAAGATATCAATATTCACATTCAAATGGATTTGATATTAATTGTATAACCTTTGACTGCTTTTAAGGCATTATCTGTGTTTTTTTTTTAAAAAGCAGAGTTTGAAAAAAAAAAAGATAGCTTCAACAATTCAAGCCATTTTAGTGCTTGGATCCAAATTTTTAAAGAACCACTTCATATACGCCTTTGCCGGGCTTTGAGATTTAACATGGTTGTCAGACTGGATGAAAAGGATCCCTCCTAAACACTGGCTCCTGCTCTTCCTAGCCGAGAAGAAGGTCCTTAACTTAATCGACCTTGTCTTTCACTAGTGACAATCTATGCCTGTTAGAACTCAATGTGAGATTGTCTAATGGTGTACATTGGTCTTACCATGCCAGACCTAGGCTAAAGGCTGATTCATTTAGTGGGGAAACTTTATCTCTTTATACTCTGTCTTCTAAAATCTCACATCGTTTTAACCAGTTACTTCAGGTGGGCAACGCTTTACTATGATTAAAACATAAATATCTTGCTATTCATTTCTTAACCTCAGATCAAAACAAGGTAAAGTAAGGGGAATTAAAATGAAACTTTGAGCTAAGCAATAACCACTCAGTAATGAGTTGTGATTTATGTTTTTTAGGATACCAGCTCTTCTCCTTATTTCCTAGACAACTGTTAGCTTTGAAGGGTAAATGCTTTTATTCTATTTCCTTCTAACTTTTTGACTGCCTTCTGACTGTCTGTCTTTCAAGGCATCCTCTTTCTATAATGAAAGGCTAAAATTATGTTTTTTCAACTATTAAATTTTCATTGGGTCTGAAAACTGAAAGAGAATCATATCTGGGAATAGGAACTCCTGAGATTTATTTCCAGTTTCATTTCTGGTTGTGACACTTAAGACAACTCATTTACATTCTTTTATACTCTCATTTACAATGCGCTCATGCACTGCAGTCTCTGTCACCAAAGTACAGGTGGTAAGAGATTTCCAACTAAAGAAGATAGAAAATGGAAATGAATTATGTCACTAGAGACAAACTTGGGCATCTAGATGCAAAGGCTAGCCCAGTTCTTTGGGTCCCCAGAACACCTTACCTGGTCTAAAGGACATTGTGACTCTCTCATCCCCCAAGGTGGCTCTCCACTCCTTGAGCTCATAGGAGAGACCAAGAACAATGTGGTGACAATTAGCAATAAATATGCTATTCCCTAAAACCATCAATAAATATAGTGACTCAAATATTAAAAATTAACTGTAATCTTTCTGTCTGTTGTATATTATCCAAGTAAGGTTCCAAGGCACTGAATAAATATTTGGCACCTAGTTTCAAGTATCCTTTCTCATTGTCAGAGCACACACACATTTTATTCTTGCATATTGATAAGTGGTCAGCCAGCCAGATAGATGCCCTGCAGGTAATAAGCAAATTCACAAGTGAAAAGCAACAAATAGAGGTTATTTTTCGCTGTTCACCAATCTTTTTTTTTTTTTTTTTGCAGCTTAGTCGTGACTCATAAAAGCATGCCTATGAACTTTGTGTTTGGGTAAAGGAACAAAATAACTCATAATTCAATAGGAAGTCAAGAAAAGACCAAAGTCCTTCCTACCAGATTGACAATACTCTGTCCAACTAATAGCCAACATGTTTAGATATGTTGAATGCTTTGTTCAGATTATCCCACTTGACCTTCATAAAAACCCTATTAAGCGAGTAGTATTATCATCCCCATTTTACAGCTAAGGAAACTGAATCTAAGCTGCATTAAGTAACTTGCTTAGGGTAAACCAGCTGACCCAGGACAGTTTGACTCCATACCCTGTCTTTTTAACCACACTATTACCTCTAATCCCTTCTTGGCTTTCTGGCCCAGTTGCGCTAGCTCAGAGGTTGGAAAGCTTTTTTTTTTTTTCCTGTGAAATCCCATGTAGTGAATACTTAGGCTTTTAACTATGTGCTCTCCATTGAAACTACTCAACTCTGCTGTGGTAAAGAGAAATCAGCCATGGATAATACTGAAACAAATGGGCATTCCAATGTGTCAGGAGACTTCATTTAAGGACATTGAAATTTAAATTTCATATAATTTTCTGTATTAAAAAAACATTATTTTTTTTGGACTTCTGTCAATCATTTAAAAATGTAAAAGTCATATTTAGCTGTGGGCCCTATAAAAACAGGAAAGGGGCCAATGTGACCCAAAGTCTGTAGTTTGTTTGACCCTTGACTTAGCCAACTGAATAAGTGGATTCCTTAATATATACTTATAATTCTGTGTGTGCTTCACCTGCCCTGAGACGTCCTTTCTTATTCCTATGCCAAGGATGCCATTTGGGTTGGCTTCCAAAGACATTTATTTCCCAAAGCTCCTTCTCTGACCAATCTTACCTTCTCTTTGACACACAGCCTTCAATTTCTTAAATTAATATTCTCCCCCCTTATCAATAACATCAGAAAATAGCTAAAACCTTTGATAATGAACTTTTCAAAAGATTTTGTGAGTCTTTCTGTGGTAGAGTGGATTGTAACTCTATTAATGGGTTGATCAAGAGGAGAAAAAATAGACCTATTATTCCAACTTCTTGCTTCAATGTCTGACATCCAAATGTCAATCTGCCATCACTCTGCCATCAGTGGTCTTTGAGGTTCCTCAATATCATTAGAACCACAAAATATGAAGCATGAAGCTTCGAGCATGAAGAGCTTTACATTAAGTTTCGAGAATACCATCCATATATCCTATGTGTAGTAACCTTGTTTTTATAAATAATAATTTAAACCCAGACCATATCCATGGTACAGGCTATGAATAAGGGCCATGAATGCACTATGAGGAGCTGGCTGGTACCACTGTCTCCATTCCTTACTGTCTTGGAGATCTACGCATTTTGCCTTGTATATTTTATTCTTTCAAACTACTTTCTCTAGTTTCCTTTCTTTTTCTCTTCTTCTACATCTCGATTTTTAATTTTGCCTTTATTATTACCTGCTAGACTCAGCGTGGGGTAGTGGAAGGAGTCCTAACCTTGTATTGAGAAGAATGTAGTGTCAGTCAGAACATTTTCAATTCTAAGAGACAGAAACCAAACTAAAACTAGCTGAATAGAAGGTCCAGGGTGGGGAGGTGGGCAATGAAGAATAAGAATTAATTGATTTATATAACTAAGAAGTCCAGGGGGATGGAAATGTTTTAAAGCACAGTTTAATCAAGTTCAAATAATAGCATTAAGACTGTTTCTTTCTCCAACTCTTGACTAAGACCCTGCTGGTTTCTACTTGTCTTCTTTCCCAGGAGGGTTTCTCTATGTAGTAACAAGATACTTGCCAGTAGCCCCAAACCAATGTCATTATTACAGTTCCTAATTCCAGACAAAAGGATAGCATATTTCCTAATAGTCTTGAAAAATTCCAGTGTAAGTTTTTATTGGGCTGTGTTGGATCACATGAGTATCACTGAATTAATCACTCTGGTCAGAATCATGAAACACAACTTTTGGCTAGTTTTGGAACTGTTCCTACCCCAAGGCCACATGGAAGACCAATGTGAATAGAACCACATAAGCATAGAAGAATTCCAATGCAACAGGGAAAAGTGGGTCTTCAAAGGAAGAAGGTAGGCTGAGACAACAAATACATGTCCATGAACTAGCATTTGTGAATGACTTCGATTAAAGCAAGTATGACACAAAATGGGGGAAACTCTGTATATGCAGTGGCTCTGAAATATTTATATCTAATAAATATACAAAGACTTACTGTGATTTAGGCTTGTCAGTGAAGTCTAAGGTTACCCTAAACATTATTTTGCCCTTAGTGAATATAAGGCTCTAACCCTTATTGATTGCTTTGCAGATTATCTAAGAGGTATACTATCACCATCCACAAAATTTTATATGGATATTAAGTGCCTCTTATGTTATCCTGTGATATTGTTATTACATTAGCATCTTAATTTTATAGATAAATAAGACTCAGAGATCTAAGTAGGTAGTGAAGCCAGGATTCAAACTTATTTTTGTTGTTTTCCCTGATTCCAAAATTCATATTCTTCCCTGCTACTGTGCTGTCCTGTAACCCTCAGGGCTAAGGAGAGATTGGCTCCTATAGAGGCATTCTTACAGGATTTACACATAAAGAGGTGTGTTCTGCAGAGCAACTCCCACAAACATGATCCTATGGTTTATTTGGACAGTAATGTAGATGCTTCATCTGGACAGTGATGTGTGGTTTAAATGCTGGAGAGTTTTCAGGGTATGGGTCCCTGTAGTCTACCAATAGCATTCCCTTTCTTCTTTGTAAGTTTTCTGAGAAGGGAAGGTTTTCAGTAGGGAAAGTTTTCTGAGAAAGAATAAATAATAAAAAATCTCATGCAGCAACAATAACCTGATGGCTGCTTATTCTAATGAGATAAGAGGGGTGTAGTGATATTCTACTTACACTATATAAAAATTCTATCTTGATTTCCAGTTAACTTCAACTCAGTACTTAGAATTTGCTCTCATAGATCACCAGAGAAAACATTCTACATAAATAAGATTTTTGAGAAAGCAGAATATTCTGCAAAGCTCTTCCTTGGCCTTAGAAGCTGCGACACTTTTCAAAGGTACTTCTTTACTTCATACTTGTAAAATTGATAGTCTTAAACCAGTAAAAAGTTCTCTTCAAAGGCTCTACTTGAAGCCTGTTAAGAAAATAATCATACTCTATCTGCAAATAACATGATATTCTATTTGGAAAATCCTAAGGAATCCTCAAAAAAAAAAAAAACTATTAGAACTAATAGATGGGTTCAGCAAAGTTGTGGAATATAAGGTCAATATACAAAAAAAAAATGTATTTCTGTACACTAGCAATGAAAAATCCAAAAATAAAATTAAGAAAGCAATTCCAATCATCAGAGCATCAATAATACAACACTTAAAAGTAAATTGCACCAAAAAGGTGCAAGATTTTTACACTGAAAACAACAAAATTCATTGAAAGAAATAAAAGGTCAAATAAATGAAAAGATATCCCATGCTCATGGATTAGAAGACAATATTTTAAGGTAGCAATACTCACCAAAATTGATCTACAGATTCAGCATAATCTCTTTTTTGCAGAAATTGACAAGGTTTCCTAAAATTCATATAGGAATGAAAAAGCCACAAAAGAGCCAAAGCAATCATGATTTAAAAAAAGAACAAAGTTGGAGAACTCACACATCCTTACTTCCAAAGTTACTACCAGGATATGGTAATGAAGACTGTGTGGTACTGGCATAAAGATAGACACCTTTGGAATCAATGGAATAGAATAAACAGTCCTCATATTTAGAGTTAATTGATTTTTTGACAAACATGCCAAGACAATTCAGTAGGGAAAAAAATAATCTTTTCAACCAATGGTGTTAGGACAAGTGTCTAGCCACATGCCAAAGAATGAAGGTGGACCCTTGCCCTATACCTTATATAAAACTTAACTCAATATGGATTAAAGAGAGGGGTGAGTATAGCTCAGTGGTAGAGTGCATGCTTAGCATGCACGAGGTAGTAGGTTTCAATCCCCAGTACCTTTTTAAAAAAATTTTTTTTTTAAAAATTCAGTTAAAAATATGGATCAAAGATATAAAAATAAGAACCAATATTATAAAACTCTTAGAAGAAAACATAGCTGTTAGCCATTGAGACCTTGGATTAGGCAAGGTTATTTTAGATATGACACTGAAAACACAAACAACAAAAGGAAAAACAGATAAATCAAACTTCATCAAAATTAAAAAGTTTTGTACATTGAAGAATTGAGAAGATGACCAAAGAATTGGAGAAAATATCTGATAAGGGAATTGTATTCAGATTATAAGAACTCTTGGAACTTAATAACATAAAGATGAATAACCCAACTTAAAAATAGGCAAAGGAACTGAATAGATATTTCTCCAAAGAAAATATACAAATGGCTAATAAACACATGAAAAGATGATCAACATCATTAGTCACCAGAGAAATGGAAATCAAAGCTACAGTGAGATACCACTTCACACAACTAGAATGGCTGTAATAAAAAAAGACAGTAACAAGTATCGGTGAAGATGTGGAGACATTTGAACTATCAAACATTGCTATTGAAAATGTAAAATGACACAGAGGCTTTGGAAATAGTTTGACAGTTCCTCAAAAATAACCCAGAAATTCCACTCCTAGGTATATACCCAAGAGAAATGAAAACATACTTCCATACATAAACATGTACACAAATGTTCCTAATAGTACTATTCACAATAGTCAAAAAGTAGAAACAACTCAAATGTCCATCAATGGATGAATGGATAAGCAAGGAATAGTATATCTATGCAACAGAACTCTTTAAAGAAAAAAATAAGCAAATGACATATTGATATATGCTAAAACATGAATCATGAATGAGCCTTAAAAACATTATGCTAATTGAAAGAAGCCAGACATAAAAGATCACATATTACATGGTTCTATTTATATGAAGAGTCCAGAATAGGAAAATTTATAAAGATAGAAAATAGATTAGTGGTTGCCTAGGGATGAGAGGAGAGGCAAGGAGGAGGAAAATGCAGAATAACTCTTAATAGGTAAGGAGACTCTTTTTGGGGTGATGAAAATGTTCTAAAATTGATTTGGTGATGATTGCACAACTGTGTATATATACTAAAAGCTATACACTTTAAATGGATGACTTGTATGGTATGTGAATTATATCTCTATAAAGCTGTTATTTTAAAAGAATATAATTGTAATTAAATTGCATAAGCCATTTTTGAATTATTTTGAACTAAACTTTCTTGACACTCTAAGGTTTCATTCAAGTCAATTCAGTGTATCAAGTACTCTGCCACAGGGGTTGCCAAGATGAGGAAGTCCCAGTCTCTGGCCTCAGGGTAATCTTAATCTAATAGTGAGACAAAACAAGCAAATCAATACCTTTACTATAAGGCAGTATGTGGTATATTAGTTAGTATTAGACTAGCTGCTGTAACAAATAAATCTCAACATTTCAGTGGCTTCACACATTTGTTTTTGCTCATATAATAAGTCTGTGCAGGTGTTGGCCTTCTATATGGTGATGATTCAGGCACTCTGGTACCCTTCACTTTGTAGCTCTAGCATCCTCTAGGGCCCCAGAATCATCGGCATCCAGCTGACAAAGGTAAGAGAGAGCAGGCAGAGAAGGCACACCTGCTTCTTTACTTCCTTGGCCCTGCTTCATTCTTTTCATTGGCAATAAGTGGTCCCAAGGCCTCACATAGATGCCAGGGTAGCTTGGAAATATAGTCTCTGGCCAGGCAGCCACTCCCAAGTGATAACTGTATGCAATGGAAAAGTTTAACCCTGCTGAAACTAAAAAGGGAATTTACTGGCTTTTAGAACTATAATTTATGAGAATAAGTCTAACTTCAGGCATGGCTGGATCCCAGGTGCTCCAGCAATGAACTCAAGATTCAATGTCTGTCTTTTTCATCTCTGATTAGCTCTGCATTAGATTTATTTTGAGATGGATTACAATATGGCAAAGAAATCCTCTTGCAGCTCCTGACTCAGATAGTTTTTAGTACTCACTCTCTTGGAAGACTAGAGATCCATTTTAGAAACCCATTTTCTATTAAAAGCCATACTAATCCCTATGAAGAACTCTGATCGGGCTGACTTGTATCACACAAGCAACATTGGATTGATCATTTTATCCGGTGATGAAGTGCTCTGACTGGCCAGTTCTGGCTCATGTATCTACCTCCATGGCAGGAAATGGGAGGATCACTGGATTGACAGTTTACCAGGTGAACTTTTTATGAATCTTCATTCATAAAAATAAAAGGGTTCTTTATCAGAAAAAAGGGAGAAAGGATGTGGGCAGATAAAAATTTCTGTCTACTTTAGGCAGATATCCTGAAACTGTATGTGAGGCTCTTGACAAAATTAAGTGAAATCAGTCTTTTAAACCCAAGTAAAATACAAAGGTGTGGCTTTCAAGATGTAAAGACTTACAAAGTAGACTGAAGAGTTTTTGAGGTTTGCAAGAGACAAAGACCATCTAGACTAATTCTAGGATCATTGCTATGGTCTCTGGCTTGGAGTCATTGGCTTTTCAAAGTAACAGTCGTCCCCAGATTTGAGTGTGTAAAACATTCCCCTGAGGCATGAAAAGAAAAATAATTTGCTTATAATTTACAAGATGTCACTGACATAGTTAATTAAAAAAAACAAAACAAAACACAAACCATTAAATCGTGGAATCTCTTCAATATAGATATGGTGAGGGATCCAGAAACTATTTTGCTTTGTAGAGGTTCCTTAATTATCCTGTGACAATTGTAGAACTTAAAGATACATTACACATTTTTCTTTTAGTAAAAGATACGTGTTCCAAGTAAGTGTGCCAACTTTATTCTGATGACAAAGGCTTTCAGTAATGTTACCTAGAAGGTACTTTGAAAACAATGAACACTCTATCAACACTTTCAAAAGGAAAGTGATATTTTAACAATAATGGAAAGGACATTTGGTTTTCACAAGAAATTCACACCATGGAGAGAATATCTTAAAAAGAATATTTGGAAATATCTCCAGCATTATGTGACTTCATGGCTGAAACTATGGGTTCATCAATAAAAACAAATAATACACATGTAATTTCATCCTTAAAATTTTGAAAACAATAGAAAAAATACAAGACATGAATTGTTTACATAAAAAGAAAAACAAATGACCCTTAAATATGTGAAAAATGCTTTTTCATTTAATAAGATATTAAAATTAAAACTATAGTGAGATAGCATCTCTCAAATGTGCTGACAACTAAGACTATTAAGTCTGGAGAGATAGGCACTCTTACATTTCTAGCGACTCTGCAAAATGTCACAACCGCCATGAAGGGTTATTTGGCAGTATCTAACAAAATTACGTGTTTTCACTTTCTGATTCAGTAAGTCAACTTCTAGGAGTCTACCCTGAAGCTATAACTCTAGCAATATGAAACATATGCACAAGGTTATTCATTGCATTGTTATGTATAATAACAAAAAACTGGAAACAACCTAGCTATTCATTCACAGGGGACTGGTTGAATAAATCATTATACATTCACATAGTGAGGTACATGCAACTACCAAAGTAAAGAGAAGGAGGAAGATTTGCTTATCTTTGCAAAAAGAAATACAGGAAGGATGGAAGGACTAACTAGAAACTTATCCAAAACAAATAAAAATGAGGCATGAAGTGAAGGGGATAAAGATAGAAGTAAGTCTTCTCCTTGAATATATCTTTTTATATATTGTTTGACTTTTGGACAATGCAAATGCTTTATTTAAAAAATCAAATTAAATCTAAACATGTATAAACTTTTAAACACAAATAGAAACACATGAGCATCAATGTATATCAAATACAACTATACAGAGAAAATTATTGAAGTATTTTTGATACAGTACCCTGACTGTACATCTTGAATTGGCTATATTTCAAAGACTAAAAGAATTGCAAAAAAAAAAAGCTCGGTAAATTTCTTGTTGTTAGTATTATTGATTGTAAGTTTGAAACTAATCCAGGTATATTATAGGATAAAGTAAATAAATACACATGTATATGTGTTTAGGCATCTATGTTGTCAGAGTAAGAAACAGAGATACATCAGAAAATTCTGTAATTTAAAACAATGAACTGAAAGCTGCTATGGAAAATGGTATGGAGGTTCCTTAAAAAATTAAAGATAGAATTACCATATGATCAAGCAATTCCACTTATAGGTATACATCTAAAAGAATTGAAAGCAGAATGCCACACCCATATTCACTGCAGCATTATTCACAGTAGCCAAGAGGTGGAAGCAACCCAAATGCCCATCAACAGATGAATGAATAAAGAAAATGTGGTATATCCATACAATGGAATATTATTTTCTTAAAAAGAAGGAAATCTACATGCTACAAGATGGATGAACCTTGAGGACATTATGCTGAGTAAAATAAGCCAGACACAAAGGGCCAGATACTATATGATTCCACTAATATGAGATATCTAGAATAGTCAAAATCACAGAAATAGGAAGTAGGATGGTGGTTGCCAGGGGCTGCAGAGAGGGGACAGTGGATAAATGTTGTTCAGTGGGTATAGAATTTCAGGTTTGCAAGATGAAAAAGTTCAGAAGATCCATTATAAAACAATGTGAATACACTTGGTACAACTGAGCTGTGCACTTAAAAATGAGTAAGAGGGTAAATTTTATATTATGTGTTTTTTATCACAATTAAAACTTTTTTAGTTAAATGAATTGAAAATATCAGTGTAAACTGACCATTTAAGTAAGCATTTCTCCTAGCTTTGACATGGATACTCCAAGAAGCAAATGACACCCCAGAAGCATTAACACATCTTGTGCACTTCTGAATTCAATTTCCTAATCAAAGAAACCAGGGTGCCTTTGAGAAATGGTGATTCCAGGTCTGAGGCAGGGTGAGGCTGAGACAAGGAGGTTCTCAAACACTAAGAGAGGCATGTCACCTCAAAAGAGTACAGGAACTCCCACTAGCCATATTTGAAACAACTTGGGCATTCAAAAGAATAATAACTAGAATTAATTGTAACACAATGAATCGATTAAAATCCATTAGTCTATAATGATACTTACTCCCCCTTCCAAAAGGAAAAAAAGACAAAAAGGAAAAAGTTGAATAGAAGGAGAGCTCTTCTTTATAGGATGCCAGTTAAAATATTAAATATAAAATGAATAATAGATTTAGAAAACCACTATTTTGTAACTTCCAAAGTGAAAATTGATCAAGGTAAGGATCACTGATGACTGCTAAAGCAATTAGGTGAAAAGTTATAGAAAACAATATCCATGTGTGGAAGCATACCTAGGAAGTGTGGAAGTACCTTTACAGTGGAAGGGTCTGGAGGTCATCACCTTAAAAAAGTGATCCAACTTAGTGTCACAAGTACAAGTGCAGCCAGACCTAACGTGCCGACCAAGACGGTGCAAGTCGAATGGAGCAATATCACCTTTGAAATACTCTGCTGAAGTATTTTATCTTAATCTAATCAAGCCTCTAGGGACCTTACTTGTAGTTTATAAGGAATACATGAGATTTTTACAGTTAAACAATACCAAGAGGAAACAATCAGATAAATCCAAAATCTGGGACATTCTGCAGGACGACAGTCCTGGATTCTTAAAAAAAAAGTGAGTAGTATGAAAAATATACAAGATGAGGAGAGGTATTCTTTTCTAAAAGAGGCTAAATAAACACACAAAATTGTACTGGGTGAACTTAGATTGCACATTGGTTCAAAACAAACAGCTATAAAAGACATTTGTGGGATAATGGAGGACATTTTAATCTGGACTGCATATTAGATGGTATTAGGGAATTATTGCCATTTTCTTAGGTGTGATAATAGAGTGATTATGTTAGAGAATGTCTTTAAGCCTTAGTAGATGAAAACTGATTATATAAGAGCAAAGCCCTATGATGTCTGCAGTTTACTTCCAAAAGATTAAAAACAAAAACACCTAATTTAACTGAAAACCATTATAAAATTGGTGCTTGGAGCTCACTATTGAGCATCAGTGTTTAATAAATTCAGTCAACAGTATACTCCTTTCATTCAGATCTATCTATTTTTGTGAAGTACCTTTTCGACTATGGCAACCATTAAAACCAGGTATGAAAATATACTGAATGTAGAATCAGGCCATTAAATCACTGTATCATAAACTATTAAACCAAGAATGTAAAGTAATGAACTACATCCAGTCTTTAGTAAATTACTCTCACTAAAATATCATTATGTATAACATTTATGATAACATACGAGTGAGAACAAAAAGGCTTTTGTAGCATTAAAAGTAAAATATAGAATATTTTCAGGTATTTTTATTTCAACTTTATCTCCCTTTTTATTTCTGTTTGGAGAGCATGCATTAGAATGTGCATAAACTGTTATTACAGTAGTTTGTGTACATTCTTAAGACTCAGACAATAAATACGCATCTAATCTATTCATGATTTTTATTTTTATTGAAGGTGTGGACTGGCTTGAGTGGTGTGATATGAGTCAATATGTAAGGCTTAGCCCTCTATGAACAAATCTTGAAATATAGAAAATTTTGAGAAAGAAAATATTAGTTCCCTAGGGCTGCTGTGACATAGTACCACAAACTGGGTGGTTTAATACAACAGAAACATTCTCTCAAAGTTCTGGAGGCTTCAAGTCCAAAATCAAGGTGTCAGCAGGAATGGTTCCTTCCAAGGGCTCTGAGGGAAAATCTGTTCCATGCCTCTCGACTAGCTTCTGGTGATGGTGACCAATCCTTAGCACCCCTTGCCTTGCAGATGCATCACTCCAATCTCAGCCTCTGTCTCTACATGGCTTCTCCTTCTGTGTGTTTTCTCTTGTTATAAGGACAACTGTCATATGGATTAAAGACCCACCCTAATCCAGTCTGATGTCTTCTTAAATAATTATATCTGTGGCAAACCTATTTCCAAATAAGGTCACGATCTGAAGTACTGGAAGTTAGGGCTTCCACATACCCTTTGGGGGGACACAATTCAACCCATCACAGAACCTACTGGATGTTTTCTCCATCATATTCTATGTAGTGATTCTCTGTCTCAGTCTTTTTCCATCATGTTTACATTCACATATTTGGTAGAGAGAGATCTGAGGAGAAAGGGAAAAAAAAAAAAAAAGAAAAAGCTCAATATATCTGAAGATACATTTTGTGTTGTGATTCATTTTACAATATTTGAACTGGAAAGGATTAATTATTTTGAGACTGCTAGAATTGTTATCATGTCTTATCATGAAATATTTTTTTTTCTTTTTCCAAATACCAGAAATAAGGACTATGAGTTCTAGCCTTGCAGTTTCCTAATCCACATTATAAAGCATGACTCTTTTATTAAATTTTCTGTAGTCTTTAAATTCACAGCTTCACCCTTTAGCACTATTATAATTCTTGTTCTCTTCAAGTTATCCGATCCAACATGTACAGTGTCTCTTTAAAATGACTTTTCTGCAGATTATTGCCTTCAAGGTCTGATTTATCTTCCTTTAAACTATGGCTCCTACTTCCTTTGACATGATATGTTCCTACATTTCACTTCTAACCAATAAATCTTAAGGCTCATCAGTGTGTGACCTGTTTAATTGATTGGATGCATTTGCAACTGCATTCCTAATAGATACATTAGGCTTGAGGTAAAAGGAGGAAATGTTTGGTTTGTCATTCTTGGTTTTTCTAAATACAGAAATGTGGACATTGATTCCTATACCTCAGTCTGCTTCAAGTTGTTCTGTGTTGTTTAATATGGTTTCAGTTTGATGGGCAGCAGGAAAATCCTATTTAGCACGCAAATGTAAAGAAGAAAAACCTCTTCTGTGAGAATAAAGCCACTGTGATGGCTACTTAATAAATAGTAAGTAATAACAGTAGTACTCATGGGGGAAATAGCGCAAAATAGTCTTTTATTGTTGGACAAAAAAAGCAATCACACTTTTTAAAGACCAAATGACTTGGAAAAGCACGCTATATTTGTAAACTGTTGAATAAGCATTTACACCATTTATTGAAATTCCCCTTTTAAGGTGTAGAGGATATTGTATTTAGGAAGTCATGTTTTCTATTCCCAAGGTGAGTGCACTGTGCCAATCCCACAACTACACATTTCATTTCAAAGATTTCTGCTCACCAGTTCAGGCCTTCAGAAAAGGTGTAAAGATTCTTACTCTCCTTTTTCTTTCTCCCTTCCTTCTTTCATGCTCTCCTGCTTTCTCTTTAGCTTTCAAAATCTACCCTCAGGAAATGAATTGATAAGCTCATTTACACCAAGCCAGGGGTTCTCCAAAAAAAAAAAACAAGGGTGATTTCCAGACTTGCAACTTCAGTGTATGCTGGGAACTTGTTCAGAATGCACATTCTCAGGCCCCACCCCAGACTGACTGAATCAGAAATTCTGGGCATGGGGCCTAGCAGTCTGGGTTGTAACATGACCTCCAGGGGATTCCAATGATCCCGATGTTTGAGAACCACTCCACTTACCCATAAATGACAGATAGGTTCTATGCTAGCCACAGCAAGAATACTTGCATTATTTTTAAAAAGAGAAAGAACTGAATTTCTAATTAAGGAATTTTAGTCACTAGCTGTCTTAGCCTGTTTGGGCTGCTATAACAAATTGCCATAGACAGGGTGGCTTATAAACAACAGACATTTATTTCTCACAGTTCTGGAGGCTGGAAGTCTAAGATCAAGGTACCAGTGTGCTGGGATTTTGGTGAGGACCCTCTTTCAGGCTGAAGACTGCTAACTTCTCATTGTAGCCTCACATGATGGAGAGCAGAGAGGGGAAGCAAGTTCTCTTGTAACTCTTAAAAGGGCACTAATCCCATTCATGAGGGCTTCATCCTCATGATCTCCTCTAAACCTAATTACTTCCCAAAGGCCCTACCTCCTAATACTATCACATTGGGGGGCAGTAGGTTTCAGCATATGATATGGGTGGGGTGGTGAATGCAAACATTTAGTCAGTAACACCAGCCAGTCAGTGGGGTAGGTGATCAGGGGTGGAAGGCTCTGAAGGCCAATGGCAGTAATAGTAACACTTTGAGGACAACCTTGCTGCCTTCATGGCTACATGAGAGTTCCTCGTTCCTAGGATTCCCAGCTGGGTTTGCCAGTGTCCCTGGGTCTAGTGATCCTGAAATCAGCAAATTTCACGTGAGATTTTATGATGCGTTTTATGGTTCATTTTCATGGAGTGGTGGGGACAATCCCAGATAACCTAGAAGAGTAATTCTCAAAGTGGTCAAGAATTGTTTAGGCTCAAATAAAAGGGCTGTCATAAAGATATTAATTTTTTAGTTGGCTGCCTATGTGTTGTTCTTATTTTTATAATTTGTGCACATCACACCAGAGCTCCACTAATTTCTGTCAGGGAGCTAGGTATTCGAATTAATATTTAAATGGCAAGAGTTGATTCCCTGGGCAAATAGACCATTTCACTGTAATAGTAAAATTAATCAAGAGCTTTTCTATGCTGAGTATGGCTGATCTAATCTTGAGATCTTTATTCCATAAGATATAAATTCTGGAGAAAACATTTCTCCAGAATGCATAATTGTTCCCCCTTTCATGGATTTAAAAAAAAAAAAGTATAATAAACAAGACAATATTTAAAAATTTTAAAGTATCTGTTACTATCAACTTTCATTGAATTTATGGTGTCATAAGTGTCCCTTGTGGACTATAAATATTAAATGAACCCTATAGATAGATGTCTGTAGTCACCTTGAGGTACTTTTAAATATAAACATAATATTTCTTTTTACTTAAGAACTTATTCATTTTAATAGAGACCAGTAAATACATCAATTATGATTAACACTCATTCAACAAATATTTGAAGGCTCACTCGGTGTACTTACTGCATTTCATATTCTCTCCATGAATGCACGCTCCATCTCTATTTTGTTTGCTGCTGTTGAACAAATAAATGACCGGCTGCAGGAACAAAGGCTAGGAGCTATGGGAATATAAAGATAAATGCCCAGTGGTCCCTGCCCTCAAGAAGCATATAGTCTTATGAAGTAGATAAAACATGGCTCATTAACTGCAAAGCAAAAATTGGTATGTACAATGAGAAAAAAACAGATCATTGCTGTTGGATTTTCAAGGCATGACAGACTACATTTAGCTAAGGAAATCAGAAAAGTCTTCCTGGAAGAGAGGAATCTGCATTGGGAGAATATGACTACGTGGAAGTGGGAGGGGGAGGCATTTTGGGCACAGAGAAATAGTCTAGACAAAGAAACTGAAGCAGGAAATGCAGAACGCTTGTTGAATGTAAGAAGAAGTGAAAAATAAAACCGAAAGGGGTAGTTGCAGCCAAGCAAAGTACTTTAGAATGCTTTCAGTCATCAGCAGGAAGCAGGTGAAGCTATCTGACCAGAAAATAGAAACTATTACAATAACCTGATGAGAGATAATGGCCCAGACTAGAATGAAAATGGAAAAGGAAAAAAAAACAAGCAAAAGGACTGACTGTATTAATCTTTGTCTGATGAAGATTTTTGCAAGGTCCTCAGGCCCCTAAATCCTCAACCAGCTTTCTCCCAGGGCCAGTTCCTAAGGATTAAATATACAGGGAACACTCCAATCAAATGCATGCACATCTCTTAATCAGAGTTTTGACCCCAAAACTCCTTCTCTAGAGTCAGGAATGGGCCATATGTGGGGGTTAAAAAGGTTGATTTTGTCTCTGACAGAATCTCTGACCCTAGCCCTCTAGATTTTACCATTTCACTGTGAGAAGGCCAAAATGGGGGAAGGGAGGTGGAAATCCCTCCTTTCTCTTGGGGAGAACTAACTATTTCCTTCTTTTCTGTCCCTGGGCACCACCCAAACCAGAATCAACCCATTGTACCACAGAAAATGGCCAAGTTCCAAGGAAAATCAGGTGGGTTTTCAAGGTGGGCCGGTTTAGGGAAGAGACGGTTATCTGTCAAGGAGAGAGACAGAGAGCTAGAGACATAGACAGAGAGAGAGCAGATCCTACAGAAGACAGAGATTTTACTATACCCTTTAATCCTCTAGAAGAAGCATCATCCCCCACAAATTCTACTGAAGAGTTTGGAGTAACAGTGAAAATTATGGGACATTGTTGCCTGCCTGACTGGGTTCAAATCCTGTTCCTGACACTTATGTGACTTTGGACAAAATACTTACAACTCTCTCTGCCTTAGTTTCTGCATCTTTAAAATGGGGACAATAATGGTACACCAAACTTAGCATCATTATCATCGTGGACAGGACAATGCTTGTAATGTACTTAGAATGGTGCTTAGTTCTTTCCATGCTTACTTGATGTGAGCTGTTGCTTCTTTAATTGTGAGTCTTTAACTCATGTCAGGAGGTACTGCGTCTTGGAGAGTGGCAGGGGCGAGAGACCTGAGTACCATTTAAAATTAGAACATACGCTTTTTAAAATGTTTATTGGCACAGGATCATAATTAATGAAGGAATGGTGGATGGGTGGACACAGGAAGAAAATAACAAATTATATCAAGATTTCACACCTGGATGACTAAAGAGACAAAGAGTTGGACATCAGGAGAAGGAGCAGGTATTACAGCCTGCATGTTGTTTACTTTTACGTTCATGATGCCACTCTAAGTACCCTTGGCAAATTACAGATAATAAGCACTTATATCAGTAAACTTACGTTACACTGTGTTGCAGTAACAAACAATCACAAAATATCACTGACCTAAAACAACCAAAAAAATTTTTTTCACTCAAACTACAGGTCTATTGATGGTCCACTGCAGCTATGCTCCATGATGTATTTACTCTTGAGACTCAGATTAGTAGATCAGCCTCTTTCTGGGATAGTTCTGATCTCATGGTAGAGAGAGAAGAAAGAAGGTGCGCTTAGAATATCACATGTTGGCTCATATAGTATCTGCTTGGAAAAGACTTATACTTCATTGGTCAAAGCAAGTCACAAGGTCAATCTCGGCATCAATGAAGCAACGAACTCCCTTACAGAGGGTTCCCACAGGATGGGGCCAATAGATTCCCAACAGAAATATAATTTACCACACCAGGGCTTAGTAGTCTATAATCAAAGAAAGAATACATGAACTCAGTCTACTCTGGTACATGGATTATGGTCTGTCTTCATGAGAAAGAATCATCAATAAAATGTTCTAAGATGGCTAAAACCTGGAAATAAATTTAGGTACACTACAGGAGATAAAAACATAAGCAAACAATTGGTGAATAAGAGGTTACTTGGGTAGAATTGAAAATGAGATGCAATGAATTGGTGTAGATCTCAAAAGTCATATTACGCATTCAGGTTTGAGTAGGAAATGAGAGAACAAAGTCCCTGTTAATATAATGTTGGTAAAGGTTAAAGAAGAGATTAAGGATTGAGAAGAAGGTGTGATAGTTAAATGAGATGTCTGAAAAGTAAGTAAGTTGATCTGCAGGGGGAGAGAAAAGAAAACAGAGTGAGTGTGGTGGTGTGTGTGTGTGTGTGTGTGTGTGTGTGTGAATAAGAGAGAGGGAAAGAGAGAGAGATGAAATAGCAGTATTTGGCAGTTCAGTTAACAAGGGAAACAAAAACCAGCAGGGTCAAAAATCACAGGAAATTTACAAGATTGGAGATAAAAAAAATTAATATTATTATAGCCAATATATTTGGAAATGTTAAATACCTGTGTCATATGAAGGAGGTGGGAAGGTATCTCAGTTAGGTGTTCTGGAGATGGGGCTTCATAACAGGCTTGTGGATTAGAAGCTGAAATTAGAGAATGCTCTTAGACTAATTTATTACTTAATTATCATTTACTTAATGCCTGCCCTTTCCATTTGCATATGATCAATTTCTCCCTTAAAATGTTAATATATTATTATTTATAAATGTATTTAGCTTAAATTTACTCTATGCTTCTAGACACAGTAATTCTAGAAGTATGATAAAACATTATCTGTTTGTGACACGCTAGAAATTTTGAGTTGATCATTATCAGAGCTCTAAGAACTAAGAGCGTGCCCCCGTGAATCATTTACAATTATCATAGTACTTCACCCGTAGTAAGCAATTGATAACTGTTAAGTGAATGAAAGAATTACAGTTTTATTCCTACTGTTTTCTCTAGAATAGTTATTTGAATGACCAGTGAATCCAGCAATTGTATCTCTTTGAACCTCAACCTTCCCAGATGTTAAATGTAAAGTGGATTACCCACTATCCTCTTCACATAACTGTTGAGAAATAAGAAATGCAAATGTAAAACAGTCTGCATCCATAACATTTGATGACTCGTTTGGAGGTAAAGTGATGCAGTAATATTTTAAGTTAAGATTCTGTATTTTTCAAATCTTAGTGGTTTCTACTTAAATAAAGACCTAAGATGGCATCTTTGGAGAGTCATGCTAGATCTATGTGATATCAAACACTCCAATGAAAACTGAAAATATGGAACAATATCTAGATATTTTTATGTATTCAAAAAACCACTACTATATGCACAAAATAACTGGATGTTTTAACCATAAGAAATCTGACTTTCAATTATTCGTCCTGAAATTAACAGGTGGCATATAAAGAAAGTTCTTGAACTTGGCAAACATTTAAGTTTTCCCATAGGTCCTTGACAGAATAAAACTTTAACCATAGAAAGCAAAGATGCCCACTATGGATTCTATAGAAGTTTATTTCTCCATGACTTTGCAAATATCATTTCCTGCATTTAAATAATGTATTTATTTCCTCATACTAGACAAAATCGAAAAAACCAAAGAAATCCCATATTTTTCAAGTGCAATTTCACACATGTATAGTAAAGCATAACTATTTCTGACAGTTTTAGAAGTTTTGAAAGCATCATTATCAAATAAAGCTCTGAGAAATAACAACATGTTTTGGGTTTTAGTCTTTTGTTTGTGTATTTGTTGTTGTTTACCCATATCACTGCAGTTAACTGAGAACAACATTTAACAAAGTCCCTTGCACATTCAAATACATGTTTTTGGAATATCAAACAACTTATATGTACTCTCAGAAAGCAACAACCATAAGCTAAGAGGGGTAGTGGTAAAAGGTTGCAGTTAAAATTAGCCTCTCCACTTACATTAAAATTGTTAATTTTTACCACAGCATAATTTCCTGGCTATCAAAAGATTAATTGACTTTCTTTTAACAAGATTCCTTAAATTATGTATGCATCACTAAAAATAGTAGTGATGGTTCAATATATTTGGGAAATTATCATCTAACATGAATAAATCTGATAAGATATTTAATGGATAGAACGATTCTATCACCTATTGAACTATCAAACCAGGAACAGCCAAATGTGATTCTTTCTTGGACCCTTTAAATCATTTAAACTCAAGCATTTGGGGTCATTTTTTTTTCAATAACTAGACTTTAATATGCACAGTTTATAGTAGGTACTAATATATTTAAAATGTTTCAGACATTGAGTATACTGTATCACAAAGCCATTTTCTTCAAATTAATAATACAAAGCTTTCAACTTTGTTTAATTTGGCATGGAGACAAAAATACCGGGAGATAGCAGAAGGCACTCTGTCTACAATCCTTTCTCCACCCTTCAGGCCAGGCAAACTTGCAAAGCATTCTGAGGCTCTTAGAACTAATTGCTAAGCAGCAGAGATGCCACTTAATTAGAGAAAACTAGGAGGAAGCAGTAATCTAGAAACCACAATCTGATTGGAAGTAGGAACATCATTAATGGACACAATTCCCTTACTGAAAGTTACTAAGGCATCTAAAGTAAAGGGAAAGGAAGTGCTTCTGAAAGAGGAATCTCTGTGATTCCTTTGAGAAAGAAAGCCAGTGCAGCCTGTGTTTTATAAAGTTTAGCAGCATTTTACTCCCTTCCATCTTAAGTAGTGTGTTAGTTGCAGAATCATGGCTTTCTCTCGGCTACCCTTTATGTTGCGTATGAAGAAGTCTCCTGTGTGTCTGCTCTGGCTGTTTTTCAGTGTGTTCTTTAAAGACGCTGTTCAGTGGTAAAAACCAAGCAATTTCGTTTGCCTAGAGGACTGACTTTCAACCCCTATCAGCTCCAGCGCTTTACTTTTTTCCTGCAGTATCTCCCGATAATGTGTTCAAAAGAAACCCCCAAAATACCCTTGGTACCAGATTGCCTGTCTTGCTAGCCAGAGGTATGTGGCTTTTCAAGATAAACTATAACATAATTGCATTGTCACATTTAAATCTCAGGCTGTGGAGTCCAGGGGTAAAAGCATATCAAATCTGGGTATTATACAAGATGTTGGCAGTATATAAGATGCTATCTCAAATCCATCAGGGAAGCAGTGTACAGGCTAGTGAGACTTGCGATGAATAACCAAACGATGGTTGGGCATGGAGGGTGAACGGGTTTGCAGAATCAGCACAAGCCACGGACAGAGCTTTGCTTTCATCGACTGATGTCTGTACCAGTGTTTCAATGCACATTGGTTAAAAACACTGTCAAGATCGATCCTCTAGGGACATATCCTTTCAAAGTGGTGTTTGCCAATAAGTGTGCAGCTGTCAAGTTCTACAATTTATTATGGGTTTTGATAGCACAAGAAATGTTTACAGATTTAAAAAAAAAAGTGGGGGAACATACAGGTGAAGCGAATGCCTTTATTCCTGTTGCACTTTATTTGGTTAAGAGTACATTATCAGAAAAATAGAAAAGCTCATTTCCTCATCTTCAAGATGGCATCCTTCATAAAGCAGTCATTTTAGAGTTCAGATGGCAGGACAAGAATGAGGGCAGAGGCTAAAGATGAATCAAAGAAAACTGATACCATCAAAAGAGGATAGAAGTATTAAGAAAGGAAAAAAGCTAAATAAATTTTTTTATTTGCCTTGGAAAACCATGTGAGAGGGTGGTGAGCCTGTAATTCACTTTAAAGGCACGGGGACTGAAACTGACTGGCAAGTAGGTCTGGGACTAGAAGGATGGCAAATGAGAATTGCTATCAATGTTCAGCTATACCTTCAGAGAAGCCCTACCAGGTTATGTCTCAGAGGAATCTCCCCAATAGCTACCTGCAAGCTAGCTAAGAGCTGGAAACCTACACTGGTCTTTCTCATCATCATTCTTAAAAATAGAGGGAAGGGAGTATTCCCAGTGGTAAGTTTAACCTGTGTTTTCCCAACTTGGAGATCTCTAATGAAGGGGGGTTTGAGTTATGAAAGTAATTTCTGACTCTGAGCTCAATAAAAATTGCCAATACCCCATCCCTTCCAGTCCTTCCATTACCACCTAGCAAAGTTCCTCAGTAGCTAGTGCCTTCTTGGGGATCAGCACTATAATTGTCCTGAGAAGCTGCTAGCATGCATTTAACTGCTCTATCCCAATGCATCCGATGCTGTCCACTGACCTTGGTGTGATCTGGTCGTTTGTCATTGCCTCATTTTCACGACTCCTCCTATAATCATATGGCCCTTGTTACTACTAATTAAGATCATCATACATCCTGGTTAGCCCAAGACAATCTCAGATTAATTCTGTTGACCCAGCATAAATCTTTATAGTGCCTTCTTCCATTCTCGAAAGTGCCACCTTCTACTGGAGATGGACTTTCTCCCATCAGTTTCTAATTCTTGTTTAATGAGGCTTCCAAACAGAACAGTCTAACTCAGTTTCTCACAGTTCTCATACTTTTAGAATTCTTTTGTTTGTCTTGTTCATTTGGATTCTTCCACCCCGTGATACGGCAGAAAGAGTAGAGATATGGGAACCAAATTGATTGGTGCTCAAATCTCAGCTCTGGTACTTACTAGCTAAGTAGAGCAAGGTAAAGTCTCAGTTTTCTCATCATGAAAGTGGGGATAATGATTAGCTCATATGATTGCTTTGAGGATGAATCAAACATAATATGAGAATAAAACCTAAGCACAGTATCTAACGTATTGCAGAGAATGAAAAATATGTCATCTTTTCACTCCTCTCTACAGCTGGGAATATAAAACAGCTTCTCCAGGGCTTGGGCCACAAAATATTCACCTAATGACATCTAACATCTCTTCAAAATTCTCTCCTCTTACTGACAATTTCTCTTACAGGATATTGAATAAATTCTTTACCCACTGAATTATTCCCTCAGTGATTAGAAGTGACCCCCTCCCCTCTCTTCCAGCCTATACTTCAATTCTTAGTCTTTCATAGAACCATAAATTTCAATGAGCCCATTACCATCTCACTAGGAGACCAACAGGAAGCTTAAACAAAAAGAACTCTTGGGCATCACCATTTTAAGTAGATCAGAGGTTGGCAAATTTTTTCTGCAAAGGAGCAAATTGTAAATATTTTAGGCTTTGTAAGCCATACTGTCTCTGTCACAACTACTCAACTCTGCCCTTATAGCACAAAAGCAGACATAGGTGTTTCATAGATGAATAAGTATAGCTGCATTCTAATAATACTTCATTCACGGACACTGAAATTTGTATTTCACGTACTTCACATGCATCACAAAATGATATTCTTTTTTTTTCTTTCCATCATTTAAAAATGAATAACACCATTCTTAGTTCATAAGCAATACAAAAACAGGCAGCGAGCTGGATTTTATCCATGGGTTTTAGATTGCCAATCACATAGTTTGACTCTTGGTTGTAAATGGCAAGAAACAAGCTCAAATGAACTTAATCAAAAAAGAAATTATTTGTTCACCTAATCGAAAGTCAAGGAATATATATTTCAGGTATAGCTTGATCCAGAGGTTCCAAACAGTGTCAGCAGTCTGTCTCTCAATTTCTCAATTCTCCTCTTCGTGTTGACTTCATTCTCATGTCCTGATTGTGTTAAGTTGGTTGTCCATATTTATAGAGCTTTTTCTTCTATATCCAAATATAGCAGAAAAGAAAATGAATATTCTACTTTCTAGAACTGTTAACATAAAATACTGGGCCTGATAATCAGTACTTTGAACTGGATCCTGTGTCCATCTGTAATCCAGTAACTATGACCAGAGACACAAGATGTCCAATAGCATATTCCTGTCCCTGGGGCTTGGGTGGTTATCAGCTCCAATCAAACTATACAGAAGATCAATAATTCCAACAGGGTATTTTAAGACACTGCTACCAAAGAATAGGAAAGGGATAGGGGTGATGTTGGGGTATGTTAGAAAAAGTAACAAATGTATATTGTATACCGTGGAACATGCCCATCTTTCAAGGGCATTCAAATTTGGCCCTCCCTGAGTCCCTCTAAAAAAATGAACTTAAATATTTTGAAAATAAAATCAGTTCAGTGGCATAAGGTTGAACTTTCAAAGAACGCCATTTCATATATATGTATGTACGTATATGATGAATAAAACAAGCCTCAGCTTTTCCCTGTAACACAAAGAGGTTATATTAGACTTCGATAAATTTTCTGTAAAGGACCAGATAGAAACTATGTTAGGTTTTGTGGGCCATATACTTAGTCACATTTTTCTTTCTTCGTTTTTTTCCCTCTTACAACCCTTTTAAAAATGTAAAAAACATCCTTAGCTCAAAGGTCATACAAAAAAACAGGCGCGATTTGGCCTGCAGGCTATAGTTTGTCTTCTAAACTAGATGATCACTAGCACCCCCTCCAGCTATGCTAATGTATGATTCTAGGCTTCTGTCTTTAGCAGCTGATTCCTACTGCCTCTGCCCAGGGAGATCTCATCCTTTCAAATGCCAAGACCACTATTATCCCCTCCCCTAGGAAGTGTGGTGAAAATATCTAAATGGTTCTGTGCTCACCTGCATCCTTTTTGACCATTGACTACTCAGGTATCCATATTTTCACTGTTCTCACAAGATACTCTCTTCTTGTGGGTAACAGCTTCTGCTAGGCCAGAAATATGAGGAGGCAGGTCAGGATTACCTTTCTAAAATACAAATATGATAATAGCATTCCACTGTTTAAAAGCCCTCAGCTAAATGGTGAGCACAGAACCATTTATATATTTACACCACGCTTCCTGGGGCAGGGGATGATAGTCATCACCTTCAGGGCAAGGATGGATTCTTCTCAAGCTGGCATTTAGGGACCATCACAATCTAACTTCACCTGGCTTTTCGGCCTTACCTCTCATTAAGACAGGAAGGAAAGGGGCAGGACACAACCATTGAAGGAATGACACTGAAACTGAGGACAGGACAAACCGGTTAGAACCAAGATGGCAGAATATTTGACTTCCAGTAGACCTTGAGCCTCAGGGCACACCCATAGTTGTCATGGCAGTTCCTAGGCTGACTTTAAAAGGTGCAATATGGATGTAGGGCCCAATTCCTGGAAATCCCCACCCCTTCCCCAAAGTAGTTGGAATAAGCCTCCTGCTTGTTAGCACATGAAATTACCCAGCCCATAAAACCTAACAACGCCACATCTCGTGGTTGCTCTCTCTCTTATCTTTTGAGATGGCCTACACTCTGTCTCTGGAGCGTGTATCTACTTTTACTTTAAACTAAACACCCAATACCTCTCAGTCTCTGTCTCTCTCACCTTTTGAGATGGCCCACATTCTGCCTATGGAGTGTGTATCTCTTAAGGAGTTTTCCCTTCTGAGTGAGATGGACCTCACTCTGTCTATGGAGTATGTATCTCGCTAAATAAACTTGTTTTCACTTTACTATGCTTTGCTCTTGAATTCTTTCCTGCACGAGGCAAGAACCTATTCTCCAGCAACATCATGACTTTCTTCAACTGCTTTGTTCACTACCAATCACAGTCTACTTATATTACTCAAACTTGTCATGCATTGGATGCTTTATACTTTTGCATAATAAGGGACTACTCACTTTCCCTATGATGGGATTCAGAACATGCTACCCACAAATATAGCACCTTAACATATGGAAGTTTTAAGCTGAAGGAATTTGAGAAATGGCAGGTATAGGAAGGACTCTCTGACTTCTTCCTTATTCTCTGAAACAGGTCATAAAACCCTCATGTGAGAGATATCCTCTCTATACCCAGAGGAAAGTAGCATCCTTAGCTCTGAAGACAAGAATCTGAAGAGACAGGCTTTGCTAAGCTTCCCCCAGTTTACTACCCTTACCTCATACCCTTTTGTCCTATCACGTTTTCCCATGACTTTCTACCCTTCATCAAATTTAGTATAAAAATGCTCAAGTTTAACTGTTTCTTTGGGTCTTCACTTCTTTATGAAGGCTCCTGTGTCATGTAAAAGCATATAGTAAATAAATGTGTGGGCTTTTATCCTGCTAATCTGTCTTAGTTTAACTTTCAGATCCTGCCAAGGACTGAGGATCAAGGAAATGTTTTTCCTTCCCTACACCAATAATCTGCTTCCTTTTTATCAAGCTCTAGAGATCTTTCCTTCATAGACCACATCCTCTTTGATGCCTTCATTGCCCTTACCCCTGGGAAGAATATACTCCCTCTTTGTACACCTTTATGATCATATTCCTACTTAGTTATACAATGAAATCATACCTTACGTGGGGAGTGAAGCTCTAAAAATATAAGAAAAAAGAAATCTTCATATTAGTTTCAAATTAACCTTGAAAATAAATATCTTAGAAAGGTTATCCTTAGGCTGAAAAGTAGGTAAAATAGTTGCCTTGCGTTTAAGGTCCAAGTTGTATGAAAAATATAAACCGTAAACTTGAGAATCACAGGCAGCACAAAGGGAATTGCAATTTCCTGTCTTTCATTATCATGCTAATTATAGGGCCTTGCTCACTAAATGGATTAGTGGACAAGCCAAATTGGATTAGTGAACAAGCCAAATTCTCCCTGTCTTTCTCTCTCACTCAACTTATCTAGTTAAATATGAATACTTCAAATATTCACTGTGTCGTCTGCTTTCTCTTTATAACATGAGATTATAAGAGTCCTGTGGGCAGGAATCGTGTTGCTACCGGAGATTATGGGTTCTTGTCTTGAGTAGGAAAGAATTCAAGAGTGAACCATAATAAAGTGAAAGTAGATTTATTCAGGGAGGTACACACTTCATAGACAGAGTGCGGTCAGTCTCAGAAGGCAAGGGAGGCAGCCCTGAGGTGTAAGGGTGGTTAGTTTTTATGGGCACAGTAATTTCATATGCTGATAAGTGGGAAGATTATTCCAACTGTTTTGGGGGAAGGGGATGGATTTCCAGGAATTGGGCCCTGCCCAGCTTTTGACCTTTTATGGTCAGCCTGGGAACTATCATGGTGCCTGTGGGTGTGTCACTTACCATGCTAATGTATTACAATGAGTGTATAATGAGGCCCAAGGTCTACCGGAAGTCGAATCTCCCACCATCTTGGGCAGAGTTTGTTCTAACCAGGCTATGTCCTATCCTCAGTGGCTGCATCATTCTTTCAATGATCTGCCCCCTTCCCTCCTGTCTCAGTGTCACTTTGCATCCTCAGTCTTTATCCACTATGACATCTCCTGGGTGCTTATAGGTGGAGCATTACAGATGCTTATTAAATGTGAAATGGGGTTGAATTCCATATTTCTTCAGTGTTTTCTTATTTCTCTTAGTGCTTACCAAATTAATTCTATATAATTTGTTGATAGGTGGTAGACCATCTTGAGTGGAGAAAAGGAAACTTTGGGCAGCAGGCCTTTCCAAAGTAGCCCAATGATAGCTCAGTTTTGTTAAATATAAATGATATTATGCTGCTTTCCTTCCAATCATAGGCCATATCCAATAATTAGATAAGGAATTAGATAAGACCAAAGTGAATCCATTTTAATTTGTCAGTTAAGTCCTTCTTACCCCTTTCATGATTGGAATCAAGCAGTAAGCCTGCTAAATATCCTTATATTTCCTGACAGTCCAATAACAAAGTTCTCTAAATACTTTGGGCCTCAAATCCTTTTAATTCATCTAGTCCTTCATGTTACTCATCATATGAAATTAACCTCAAATCTATAAAACTTTTGATAGTTTCTCTATGCCTTTCTAAATAGCAGGAGACTTTTGAATATTTTTCTTCCAGTATTGAAATAAAGGACTTTCTGATATAGTCATCTACTAAACTTCTCAAGGAATGAATCACATGTTGACATTTTAAGTAAGGCAAAGTATTCTGCCCTCTTACCTGTTTTAAGAGCTTTGACTTCAAAACACCACAAAGGATTAAGGAGAGGGAGGCTCTGTCCTATTAATATGATTCTCGGTCAGCTGGTTATACTTGAGAATATATTTTGGCTGTCAAAGAATATTCTCCCATAAACAATGTTCAAAAACAATTTAATAATTAAAGCTCTAAATATTAAATAAATAGATGAATATGTATGAGAGATATAAATACATAAACATGACTTAATAATTAATTCCTAGTATTTTCAGTTGGTTTCTCCCTAGTGCAGCTCAATTAGAGGGAAGGGATATATCTGAGTCAAAACTCATATAACAAACTAAAGGACTCCTTTCATGCATAGCCTAAGAATTACCTTAGCTTCATCTATATCCCCACTCTTCTACCTCTACTGCTGGTAGACTAAAGACCATGTGACAAGGAATAAGCTGGTTAACATTTGTTCTGTAATCAAGTTTAACATAACTCCAGGTGTTCTCACTCAAAGGTCATTCAGCAAGCAGATGGAAGAGAAGGGATACAGACCCAAGTTCCTCTGATTACATAGCCCGAGCTCTTAGATGCTCTACACTGTCTTCCCATGTAGCCTATCTCCCTTTGTTTCCTGTTCTCTCAGGTCAATGAAGCCTGAATAAAACACAGGATGATTCTAATTTTTCATGATACATAAAGATAACCATATAAGTGACGTTTTAGTTCGTTCCTCTTCTGGAACTAGGTCAATGAGTCACAGCAAACTGGATTGACAAATGATCTTTCACATTTGACTAGGCTGCATGTGCTAGGCAACATGGACAATAAAACAGTGATGTTAAAATTTGTTTTTGTTTCCCCTTTATTAAGGATTTGACAGACTAGCATCCAAATAGCTATAATACACAGCAAAAGTATGGGGAGATAAATGTCTAAGGAATGTAAAATCATAATGTTGGAATGCTTAATGCACAATTCAAAGATAAAGGCACGTTAAAAGGTTTGTAGTGAGAATTATCATCTAATAAGGCATTGGGAAAAGGAAAAGTGTTTCTCTTGGGTGCTTTTGGGTTTGGTGATGAGAAAAGCAGGGAAACAAGTTACCATGAGTTTCCCTTTCTATGACAGGAAACACACACTCTCATTCCAAGAATAGCAGGGAGTAGATCATCTTTTGCCAGTGCTTCAGGGGTCTACCTAGAACTATTGTTTAACCCAGTGGTTAGAGAATTTGGCTCATTGTTATTTAAGTTTGTTTCCTACAAAGCTACTCTATAGAAAAATGGATCGACCAAATGCAAACATTGTTTTCCTTCCCTACACACAATCACGTTGTAGAATTCTGTTAACTGTCAGAGGAAACAAAATGACTATGCTGACTGTACTATAGTTTTCAGACATAAACACAGTATTCAAATCTGCAGATCCTGATGATTTTTATTCCAAGATTCTATAAAAATTGGGTCAAAGTTATTGTGGGACTATTCTGGGGGTATATTTATACATTTTCTCCAAAAGGAAAGTGATGATACTAAAAATGATAGGCATCTAAGCTTAACTTCTTTACCTGTATATATATATATTTTTTTAAGAATATATATACATATATATGTAGACAAATTATATTAAGAAAAGACATTACCTAAAAGCCATAATAGCTCTGTGAAAACCAAATCCTGCCAGTGTAAATTTACCTCTTTCTGCAGCAGACCTGATAAACTAAAATAGGGACTTTTTTGAGGTTTTCAATTCCATCTTGCTAACAGCCATCAGTGAAATGGGAGAGTGTGGTATGAAACTTATAGTTATTAAACTGGGCTACAATTGGCTGTAGCATCATGTTTAGAAAGTGTCATCAATCTAGGTAATTTAATAATTAAAGATTCAAAGCTTCCAGTCCCAGAATTTTACAAAAATGACTCTTCTGAGATTTTTAACACCATCACTACAAGTTAGGCTAGAATTAAAAGATTATACCTGTACTTCCTAATAGGTCAGAACTTTGACCTATAGAAAATAATCAAAGAATAATAGAGAGGAATGGAGAAGTAAACCAAACGGACTTTCAGATTTTGCACTTGGCAAGAATTCAAAAACATTTGTTGATAAATTTAATTTATGTCCTTTGGTGTCAGAGCTGTTAATCGTTCATTCTACCTATATTTAGAGAAGGCTTACTATGTACCAAACACTATTCTAGGTGCTGAGGATCCAGAGATATCTATTAGGCAATGGGAAATTTCTTCATTGTTTTTTTTCTCTCTTTTTAATATTGGATGTTGTAGGACTTTGCGAATATCTTTATGTAGCATTATTTCTAGCTTGTCATTCAAGCACTAAAAACCCAGGATACAGAAAAAAATTACTTATTTGTAGTATTCATCCCTAAGATAGTCACTGGGCTTATTAACTGACATTGCTATCTCTGAAGATGTTAAAAAGTTATTTTGGACTGAGTAAATCTTGGTACTTTTAGCTGAGCCAGTACTATACCTTCAGCCTTGTGATAAACTCATATCAAATCAGGTATATACAAAGATGTCAAGGATTCCTTCCAACTCCATTGCCACTTCTACATGATATAAGTATTTTCCAAGTATATGAAATTGTTTGACCCCAAATCAGCATCTTCTCTTGCTTTTTGTCACTTGCCTCCTGGGCAAGTCAGAGCTAAGAGAGAAGTAATCATTTAAGATCTCAAACACAGATAATGCATTTTATGTAGTATAACATAGTCTTAAACATAGCCACAAATCTGTAAACCCACCCCTAGAGATGTGTACGTACCTGCTCAGAGACAGAAAGATGTCCTCAAATCCAGGGTGACCAACCATCCCAGATTGCCCAGAACTGTCTCAGTTTTAGCATCGAAAGTCCCACGACATGGGAAACCTTTCAATCCCAAGCAAAAGAGGACAGTCAGTGCCATTAAACTTCAATGAGTTGTATCTTGACAAAATTTTTGTCAGATTATGAGATAGGATCCCACGGGTTAGGACCAGTTTTTCTCAGTAGTGTGGTAGCTGGATTTACCGTGATGGCAGGAGGGAGGGAGTCAATCTGTGATCATTTTTTTTTTTTTTTTGTAACAGCTCTTATCACCTTTATTAGTTTGTTTGACTGTCTCCTAGTGTACACATACCATTGTTACAGTCATTGCGAACTCTCTTTTCAAATCTTTTATGTAGGCCAGTTCACAGCAAATTCACAGTTGAAATGGTTTGGATTTTTTTTTTTTTTTGGTAAGTCCTGTTTTGCCATTCAGAACTTGAGTTTTACAATTTAGAATCTATTTTAATTCCTCATAAATCATACACACGTGTGTAACCATAGTATATATATATATGAGATTGGTTTTATATATATATATCATATATGTCATATATACATGTATATATATATATAGTATACATATTACTTTATAGTATAAATCAACTCTTTCTTACATTTTCACCTGCTTTTTTCATGGGATAAAAGGAAATATGAGAGCTGTTCATTAGACTAAGTGAAAGACACAATCACAATTGGAAGTTTGGTACATACCTGGACATTTCAAGCAAGGCATTTTCAGATCAAATGTGTCTGCTTCTAAATGAACAAAACCCTAGTCTTTGTCCCAGCATTGATTAACAGGAGGACTTAGAAACAGAATGGATTTTTGTCTACAATGTAACTATAAGAGCAAAAAGTTTTTGAGTGTTTTTGTGGCAGAATGCCATGCTTAGAAACTAGGGTGTCCTAAAGGCCCTATTAACTGATAATTGATTTTTCAAAGTTATGAATCACTCTGAAAGTCCTTCAATCCACCATTTCCCAGAAACTGGTAGAGTCAGAGATCCACCAGGCACAGAAGCTTCCTGTGTTGAATATTACAGCATAGTTGCAGGGCCAGATGAACTCTGCTGGTACTTATTGCCTTGACCTTCACATGACCCAGGAAATCAAGGAAAACTATTTAGAAAAATATTTCAGTACTTAACCATTTTCTCAGTTTCCTCCGACTCTCAGGACATACACAACAAAGGAAAAAGGATAACTAACAGTCAAAACTCCAAATATACTTGACTTATCCTCAGAAAAAAATTTGGTAAAAGTATGAGGTGGGAGATAACAAAGAGTTCATTTTGTCCTTCTTATAAATTCTTTCTATTCATTTTAGATTATTTTCATAGTCCTAGAACTAAAAGTCAATATTGGTGTTAAAGAAATGTGAGAGGAATTTTGAGCAAAATTTTGAAGCACTTCAGGAACCAGGAGAACCAAAGTCGACTCTATTGCACTCCAGGAGTTTACAGACAAAATGTGATTTATTGATCTGAGATGCATTCAAACAATTTTATTGTTACCTTGAATTATAGATGCAGAGAAGTGCTAAGGGCTGGGGAGGTGAGTGCAGGGGTGCAGGGGCTAGTATTGCAGAAATTAACCCATAGATCTACCGAGCATACCCATAATCCCAGCGTGAATTACTGAATGGCTGGAAACTAATAACAAAAAAGTTTTTACTTTCTGTCCAAAATTTAAATAGAAATCAGACTGAGTACAGAAGTATATTTTTAAAAACTGCTAACTTAAATATCATCTACCTCCCCAAGTTTTATGCAGGTAACCCAAGGCACTTTATCAGTACATTTTCCAATCCCCATAAATTAACCAGAGTACCAGATACCAGAACAAATTAAAAGGGACAACTTTAATAACTTAATGATCCATTCATATGTCTAATTTTGATGACACATCATTATACAAGAAGTAAAATCGAGCAGCTTCATTCCAGTTTACGCTTATACTGAAATTTGTAAGCATTCTCTTTAGTTTCCACACAGAAATCATTAAAAGAGTTCTAAAAATCAATGAGACCATTTGATTTGTGTATCAACCTACTCTGTAGTAGAGAAAGATAATAATATTCACTAATTTCAAAATTCTTTAAATCCATTGATTTAAAAGTAGTCAAACTATATCTCAGCCCCTTGCGGTTTGGTCTTTAAGAATTTTTATCGAACTGAAAAACATGCATTTACACTTCCATTGTTGCCCATTTTTGCTTTAATTTGGGTCATCTCAAAGGTTTCTTATCTTCCGTAACAAATCATTATGGATTTAGCCTCCACAATTTATTAAAACTCTTCTTGAACCTATTTATGTTTTGAAGTTAGTCATTTATCATTCTAATTACTTTCATAGATTTACTACTTGCTTCATGAAAAGATCTTCATTTGCTCTAAAATTAGCCATCTTCAACTGCAATATTGCCCCTGGCTCTAATTTTTATGGGATTCGTTTAAACAAGCCCAAATTCACTCACCTGTATATTTCATGATGTTAAAAACTATGATCATGCTCCCATATTCAGAAGCTTTCATTTTGGTAAACATAGCCTAAGTGTAGTGTAATTTTTAAACTCTTTCTGATGTTCTTAGGCCCAGAGTACTGAGATGATTATTTGTAATTAGCAATATCTCCTCACACTGGGATGGGGAAACTGACGCATGGAGAAGAGAAGTTGTATTACGAGCACAGACACCAAATCAGTTTAGCTTTGAAGAATAGGATCTGAGCTTAAATGTTCAATCTAAGACAGAGAAATTCTCAAGCATGGGTCTTTCTGACTGTGTGAGAATCACTGGGGATTGACAGTGCTGGAGAAAATACAGATTCCATGCATATAACACCAAAGATTCCGATTGAATAAGTCTGAGGTAAAGCCCAGAAATTCTTATTATTAATGGGCTCTTTTATTAATTCTGATGTGCATCTAAATGTGGGAAACCATTGATATAGCAGATCATTGGTGTCCCCAAAATACAGTAAGAGGGGATGGTGCTGGGCTATTTTCCAAGACTCAGCCCCAACTGTACTGTCTCCAATATCTCCAACTCACAGCAGATAGAACCATTCTCTGGGAGATTAAAAAATAATTGAATAGCATAATTGTGCTTTTACTGATCTTTCACATAATGATTTAATATATGTAATGTACAACATGAGTTATATCTAGCCTTTTGAAGAGTGGATCTCATTTTTTTACAGAAAATGAATCTTTTGCATTGGAAGCTGCCTTGTAATACATATCCCAGTGTTTTATTTTCACAAAATGTCTGTCAATTGAAAACATGTAAATCAGCACATACTGTGCTCTGGCACAGCTGGATTATAAACCCATTAAGAGCCAGAATCATGGAAATGATAACCTAGTCTTCAGTGTAGCTCCACCATTGCTTACCTCCAGCTGTTGTGTATCCAACCTACAATAGGAACATATACGTACGATCTTGGGAGAGTTCCAAGAGCTTAAGAAACTTTGACCCAAATAATTTAGTTTGGTTTTAACCAATTGCAGTGTGTGTGTGTGTGTGTGTGTGTGTGTGTGTGTGTGTGTGAAGGGAGAGCAGGGGAGAAACACAAAGAGAGGAAGAGAGACTGAGAATGGAGCACTGTAAACTTTTCTTCAAGCCCACATCCTGAATAATGATGAATGAAGAACAGCATAGTTCATTGGTGAAATCTAGTTGTGTTTAATTCAGTTAGGCACACATAACCCATACTTTGGGATTTTTGCTTTTAAAAGGTTGTGATTGTCATTGCATTGATTTTTCATTTATAACATGAGAAAGAGAAAAAAAATTGTGTTAGAGAATTGATGATCTTGTTGGGAAAAACCTCCCTGGACAACCTAAACTAAGAGGGTGTGATGCCAGGGCAGTGCATTTTATTGTTGTTGTTACCAAAGAGAAAATTGTCCTTTCAGCCATAGCAATAGTGCCTGACAGCAACTGCTTCCTGTGAAATTGTTCCAAGCACTCTTCCATAAAGAAGGGTTCTATTTTACTTGCACCCTGCTTATATTCCAACTCCATCTACATTCTACTCCAGGCCTTGGTGTGTTTCTCCCCCCAACAATTTGGCCATTTAATGCTCGTACAGGCCTATAATTGTGCTGATGTCATCTAGCCAATCAATCATAGAACTATTCATTAGGGTATCTCCAATCAGGGCAGAGTCAAAGTGAACTATATTTATTTTGCTACTAAACATCAAATGATGGCAAATTAAACTCTTATTGTAATGATGGTATTAAAACGAATGGTGTGTGATTATTTTTTTTTCCCTCACCATTTTGTTATTTTTACTAGACAAGATAGTAAACATGGGTTTTACTGACTTGAAGACTGGAGCAGAGCTGAAAGAAAGAGGGCAGAGGGATTTCTATTTCCACGTGAAAGGCCCCCTTATATTGTCTGGATGGAAAGCAAGTCGGTAAACACTATGTTTTAGCAAAATAAGAACGCATGAGCATATTTTCCATATATAGTCAGTCTATGACCATGTGTCAGCACTAAAAATAGATGCATGTAGGTGCACTGAGTACTCCAACAGCAACACAAATCCCACAGAAACAAATTGCTAGTTCTAACCAAAGAAAAATAATCCACAGGCTTACATATTTTCCTCCTGCAAAAATGTGCTCTTTTCAAAATTAAGGTTAATACAATATTTTATCACGGAAAAACTATATCATAACCTTTCATAAATTTGCCTAATATAAAAGGTCATTAGTGAAAAGTGGAAAATTGAATAGCATTGATAAGAATAATTATTTAGTGTTTTCTCTTGGTTTTCAAGCACCTAAAAGTCAAATGTTAATTAAAATAGTTAAATAAATAAGAAGAAAATTTTAAAGTAAGTCAAGTTTATCCTTTACAGCTGTCCCTGTCTTGAATTGCTTCAAGACGTATTAAGAGCTCTCACTTTAGAATCATTAAGGACAGTTTAAAACGGATTTTCACAGCAAGAGATATTAACATTTTAGTAAGATTTTAATGGAGGGTTTCTCACATGAGGCAACACTGAAGAGAAAAGAATGTTTAAAGATGAAACTTTTAATTAACCAACATTTTTTTGTTGTTCTGCTCTTTTTCCCTCAGTAACATTCCCTTTCTTCTAGATTTTGCAGTAAGGTCACAATAACCCTTCACCCATCTCACCATATTCTCTTTCTTTCAGTGTCCCTGTGTCTGGACCTGATTTCACCATAGAATGGAATAGAAGACCTGTTCAGCCACGGAGAATATTTTATTTATCAAAATACATTTGGGCAAGGGCCAAATTCACAAGCATGACTATGAAAATCTTGGCATTAAAAAAAAAAGAGTTTTAAATACATTCTGAAACATCTTCCAGTACTTCCCACGATGCCAGTGTTTCTTTAGTTCTGCAAATAATTTTATAAAATGAATACGTCCTAAGAATTCTGTTAAGAAGATCACAAATTTCTTTATCAGGCACATATTCAGCCAGTAATGAAGCAAATCCAAATTTTCTCAAACACAAGAAGTAAAATTTTGTAGTTTGATAAAGGTAAATATTTTCTCAAACAATATGTTTTGGCCAATCATAAGCACTCAAAGGCAAAAATACATTATGAAATCTAAAATATTCATTAAGTTGAACAACTGAACTATATTATAGACCAGTGATCTGAATTATAAGGAACAAAAATCACTTTTGTCTAAATAAACCTATTTCTATTAAGAAATAATATAAATCTATTTTTTTATTTGTTCAGTGTTTCTGGAGGGACCTAAAGACTGGGCGTGTAGAGTGTACAATGAACAAAAATGCCCTCAGTCACACTGCAGATTTGGCTGAGTGAAGACATCACTGCTGATGCGAAAGGGCCCAGAGAGCACAGCGTATACCACTGAGGGAGGCGCTGGGGCGTTGCTCCTGGAAGCACTCACTGACTGTAGGCCGCTAGAGACTGAGCAAAGCTGTCATCACTTCTACCCCTGCCAAGATGATTTCCATCCAGTTCGTTTTTCTGCATCACTTGTTTCCTATTCAAAGGCTAAAGGAGGGTCATTTGATTAACAATGTCTACCCTGAGGCTGGGAAAGCCAGGGCCTGGGCTTTTTGGCTTCTGTCAAGTGGAACATTAGCTTTGCCTCCTGTGGTGGAGGATTCCAGAAACATAAGGGAAGGTTAGACCCCTGAGTGACCAAAACGCATGACAAATGACCACCAAGATTCACTATTCCAACTACCTAACATCAGCATATAGCGTTCTTTCTACACCTCGTTTTCTCTAGTATTGCATGGCTCTGACTTTGAGCTAGGTTTTTTTCTAAGCATTTCACAGTCATGCCTTAGTATCTGCAAGGAATTGGTTCCAGGACTCACTATAGACACTAAAATTTGTGGATGCTCAAGTTCCTTATATAAAATGGCTTGGTACAGCCAGTCTTCCATATTCACTGGATGAGGAACCCGCAGATACAGAGCACTGACTGTATATTGACTCGTGTAATCTTCACTATAACCCTGTGACGTAAGTACTATATACTGCACATTTTACCAGTGAGAAAACTGAGGCCCCAAAAGATTAATTAACTTTCTCAAGGTCCCAAACCACTGCATAAAGAACATTCTTTTGTGATACAATGTAATTGTTCCTATACAACCAAAACTACCTTAGCTCTCCAAAAGTTACCCAATGGACTGAATGTTTACGCTCTCCCCAAAACTCATATGTTGAAATCTGAACCCCCAAGGTGATGCTATTATTAATGGGGATACTTCAAGTCAGTACAAGTTTACTGAACACTTACTCTGGGCAAATGATGGTTTCTACTCTTAAGGAGCTAATATTTCCCCGAAACAGATATGTATACAGTCACAAACTATAACATGACACAAAGGTGCCAAGTGTTCAAATTATGGTAGCAAGAAGGGAAAGAGTCATTCTGACTCAGGCGAGGGGAAAAGCTTATCGTTGTAGGTGGCAAGTTAGTTGGCTTTTCAAAGAGGGTAAGATGAGGAAAGGGGGTGGGAAGAAATAAATTTGGGAGTTTGAGATTTAAAAATGTTAGTTACTATATATAAAAACAGATTTAAAAAATATCTTCTGTATAGCACAGGGAAGTATGTTCAATATCTTGTAATAACCTTTAATGAAAAAAAAAATGAAAACGAGTGTGTGTATGTATGTGCATGACTGGGACATTGTGCTGTACACCAGAAATTGACACATTGTAAAAAAGAATAAAGATCTTTTAAGAAGACAATATAGGGTTCAGTAACCTGAACCGACTAAGATAAAGTATCAACCGCAAATTCTTATCACTTACTTTATCCAGCTTTAAATCCATGATCTCCTGATAATGGTCATTGTTTCTCTTTTTGCATCACTACCCTTCCGCAATATTCTAATTGGTAAGTTTACTGATAACCAAGACACCCCAGAATTTTAATGATGATCAACCATACCTGAAAAATACTTGGGATGGTAGAAATTTAGTTAAATTATGCAAATGCATATAGCACCATAAGGAAAATTATATGGATGGATGCTATAGCCCTCTTTTCGGCATCTAATCACAAAGCCACAAACGGTATGAACTATTTCCTACCTCTACTGCCCATTCATCTTCCCCTTTCTCTCAGCTAGCTCCTCCACTTGCCAGGGCTCTTTATCAGGTCAGGTGAAGGATCTGCGCTTGGTGGTTCTGATCTGGATTCCTATATTTCTTCTTATCACTGGCCACTGGACCTAACAGCACGAGGACCTCCTTCATGGATGCTATTTCTGTCTACTTCAGTTGTGCAATGACAATCTTATTCAAGTTAATAATGTAACCCCATTTTTTGCCTGGTTACTCAGTATAAATGAGGCACCTGAAATGGACAGTTGATATTTTTTTCACTTATCAATTCAGTGTAACTATTATTGGTTCCCCTGGTAAGAACTTTACTCCATTGAATAGTAAGATCTTTCAATCAACAAAACTTGGAGTTGATATACAAGTCTTTTATTCGGTGGATATTCTCCCACTTTCTCCCATTGGTTCCCAGAGCTGTGTAATGTGTAATATGGATGTTGTACCATGCATTGATCATTGATTCAGATCAACTACTTCTATGAATCTCATAGAAAGTACCTAAACCTCACATGGTCAGCTTTCAGTTGGCACAAAGACCGTGACCTTCAATAATACATACCACACCACAATTCAATCTATTTCTGGGTGATGGGTTCATAGAAAGACCAGTGAAATACATGGGAATCAGCTAATTCATTTTCTTCTTTTGATAAAAGGTGAGTTTTTGGTTGAAGGTAATATTGTGTGGAATACTATGACTCTTTACATGGCACTTAGTATATGGATGATGGTGCTAGCAGAAGCATTATGGACAAGGAACGCATATCAAAATATTTTATTCCAGCAAGGAAAACACAGGCATCTTCATGACAGAGTCCACAGTAATCACCTGTCATTAGGTGGCCGACTGTATTGGGGCTCAGGTTCAGATGTTGCTGTAGGAAAATTGGCTCTTCAGTAAGGCCTACTTTGGTGAGAAAGATTTTATATTATTGATGTCAGGCCAAAACTCCATTCCTGCCACTATAGCTATCACCTTATAATAACCCCTGAGCAGGCACTAGAGAGACTGGGGAAAGAACCCCTACCATTACTATAAGGCAAGATGATTTTTTTCTATGATTATCGAAAACCTTTTATGCCAACGATGACTTTTGGTGAATGTTCATATGGGACACAAACAAACATTCTCACACTCGGTGCCCATTCTGAGAGATCCATGCAGAAGCCTCTTACTTAAAATACCCTTATCACCAATCCTCCAATCTTATTCTTTCAGACTCTCTGATCACCCAGCCAAACCATTAGCCACTACTCATGAATAAGTAATGATCCACACCTCAGGCCATATATCCTTCCAGGCAAAGTGGACAATGAGATATATAGCTTGATTTTCAGCCAACTGGAAGGAATTCCCTTCATCAGTGTCTTTCACGGTAACCTCTAAGTAAGCCTGTAATACTGCAGTAGCCCACTTTTTGCCTGGTGTCAGCACATCATTCAGAGCCATCTATAAACCAGGCTCATTTTCTTAGTTAGCTGGCCATCAGCAAATCTCCAGGAAGTCAAAGGTGTCATTTACAAGAAGGATGACAGTACAACCAGAATAGGCATATTGGGAGTGTGAGTCATTTGCTCATACAAATTACTTATGCTTACAGGACCTATTCAAGTCCAATATTGTGTATACTACTTCCTCTGAATGATAGAATGCTGTTGTATGCCCAAGCTTATGACTTAGTGGATCAAATAACACCTAGCTCATGATGGCTAGTTCAGGGCATATAAGTACTTGATATCCATGGTCAGGTTTTCAGTCTCTACTAGAGCCCAGATCAGCAAGCTAGGAGCTGTTTCTCAAAGGAGAAAGGTGATTTGACAAAGAAAACATAGCTTTATTCTAATACCCTTTGGGTCTGCATTGTGATTCTCCTTGCTACAGAAGACTTCTCCCACGATCCATCTTTCATCTCAACTTGCAATGAGTACATTTTATACTGGGTCATACCTTCCAAGTGACAGAGCAACTTGCCTTGCAGCCTTCATTTCCTCTGGGCCACTTAATATATATTTTTTCCTCCCATCCCTACAACTCTGGACTCTGCTGATATAGAGATCTTAAAACCCCATGAAGGAATAATTTTACCATTGGACCCAACAATGGATCCTATCTCTACATACTATCTAGACTTTCACTGCCTTCAGCTGCAAACAAACCAGAAACCAATTCCAGATTTCCCATATTTCTGGGAAGATATTTTGCTGCAACTAATCTTTGCTAGAATAATCTTAATGTCTATATCAGTTAGCATTCTCAGATGCAAGCAACAGAAACAAACTTTGGCTAGTTAAGTGTAAAAGAGGTTTATTCAGGGATATGGAGCAGCCTTCAGAATCCTCTAAAGAGTCATAAAATCTGGCATGAAGAATATGTAGCAAACAAAAAGCAAATTGTGCCACAGAACTGGTCCAGTGATAAACCCACTGCTACTGTCAGTGCTATTGCTTCTGCCTCTAGAAACAAATACAGCAATTTGCACACGCTGGGCACTGGATTGTGCCACTAGACTCACTGACACTGTTGCCTGTAGAAATTTAATTCCTCCATGCCATAAATATTTAATAAGTGTCTACCATATGCCAGGCAATGTTCTCAGTGCTGAAAACATAGCAATGAAAAAAAGAGAAAAAAATGCCTGCTCTTATGGAATTTACATTGCAGTGAAGGGAGAGAAACAATAAACAGATTAATAAAGTATAAAGTACATTAAAGGCTGATAATTACTAGGGAGAAAAATAAAGTAGTGTAAAAGGGATAGTCAAAGTCAGAGAGAAACTGCAACTCTAAATAAGATGACCAGCAAAAGCTTTCCTAACAAGTGACGTGTAAGTAAAAACCCAAGGAAGGTAAGGCAGCAGAAAAGAATCCAACTCTCTGTGCAAGAGCATTTCAGGGTGAGAGAACATCAAGTCCAAAGACTCTGAATTCAGAGCAGACCTAAGATGTTCAAAGAACAGCAAAAAAGCCAGTGTGACTAAAAGAGTTTAAGCAAAAGAAAAATGAGATCAGATAATATAGGGCCTTGCAGACCAAGGACAAGACTTCAGCTTTCACTCTAAGATGGAAAACGGTTAGAGAGTTTGGAGCAGTGGACTGGCCTGATCTCATATATTCTAATAGGGTAATTCTGGCTCCTATGTAGGCAGCCCAAAAGAATGACAAATGCATTCATTCTTTCATTCATTCAACAAGTATGTACTGAATACCTAATATCCATACACATTTTTAGGTGCTTGAATACAATACTAAACAAGACAAACAAAAATCCTTGTACTCCTCTAGCTTATAATGTAATAGGAGAAAACAGAATGTATAGAAGCAAATAAATATACAATACAGAAGGGGGTGCTAAATGCTCTGAACAAATCTAAGGCAGCACTAATGAAATACTGCATCACATGGATGGGAAGTACCTCTTTAATTCTGGTGATCAGGCAATTCCTCTCTCATACAGAGATTTGACCAGAGATGTGAATGAGGTAAGAGAGTGAGCTATGCAGATGCCTGGGGGTAGAATGTTCTGGAAAAATTATACAGTAAATCCAAACACCCTGATACAGGAGCATTATTGGTACATTCAAAGAAAGAGCAAGGAGGCCTGTGTGGCTAGAACAAAGTGAGAGAGGAGAGTAATTTCAAATGAAGGCATAGATGTACGAAAATGCCAGATCTTATAGGACCTCTGTAGGTCATTCCAGTGACTTTGGATTTCATTTAAGTGGCATGGGAAGCCATTGAAGGGTTTTGAGCAGAGAAGTGGCATAATCTGCCATACCATTAAAGACTTGCTTTAGCACCTACGTAGAGAACAGACTAATGAAGCTTGTGGTCAGGTGCCCACAGCCCAGTACCTTATCTGAGAATGTTTTGAGGGATCTATATGTATCCAACACTGCCCATGATAATCTGGGTTCTCTCAGATTAACCAAGTATTAAAGCTGGGCAGCTTCAAGATCAGTCCATCATTATTTGGAGGTGGTACATTCAAGATCAGCAGAGCCAGAAGTCACATAGCTGCATAAGCAGGTAGTCCATATCTCCAAATCATTCACTTCTCTTACACCAGTCCCTCTTCGTAAGTTCACACCTATGGTCAGATGGAGGAGGTACTTTATGTTCAACTAATCAAGAAAGAATAAAGCTGAGCTTAACTCATGGCTGGACCAGCTTAGTATATGAGAGGAAGCTTAAGTAAACTCTGGCTGCACTAGAGCCCTACCCACAGGTAGCTTTGAAAGACGCTCATGAAGGAAAATTCTCTCATTGTGTGGAATTTCATGTGGTTTGCCAGATTATCCACTTCATGAGAAAAGAGAAGTGGTCCAAGGTCAAAATATACACAGACTCATAGGCAGTGGAAAAGAGCTTGGCTTATCAGTCAAGGGCCTAGAAGTAAAGAGATTAAAAGATCAAGAATAAGGAGGTCTGTGGAAGAAATATAGTGGATATACCTATGGGAAGATATTTATTTTGCCTTTTAACATCTGCCAAGGAGTATCCAACATGGAAGAGGTGCTACATAACAAAAGAAAAAGCATGACTAGACTGGTTAGGCTACTCCAGTCTGGTACAATAGGCACATGAATGGAGAAGCCCAGGTTATAAGTATGGAGGCTAAGCATGGGTTAAATATCATGTAGTCTCACTAACCAAGCCTGATCTAGTTACTGCTGCTGCTGAATGTACAGTCAGCTGGCAACAAGGACCAAATTTGTGTCACTATTATGGCACTTTCCCACAAGAAGACCAATCAACCACTTGAGGGCAAGGAGATTACATTGGATGTCCTCCACCCTGGAAGGAGCACCAATTCTTAATGAGTAGGGTTGACAAGTATCCTAAGAATGAGCTTGCTTTTCTCGCCCTAGCCAGCATGATTACCTGAGAACTTACAGAGTGTTTTCTGCATCAACAAGATACCACATTGTATTGTGGCAGATCAAGGGACAAACTTTGCAAAAAAGAAGGTTCAGTGATTGGCCCATGTCCATGGTATCCACTGATCCTATAACATACTGTACAGTTTAAATGTTGCTGGCCTGTAGGGCGATGGAATACCTCTTAAAGATGCAATTGAGGCATCAGCTTGAGATCATTTCTTAAAAGACTAGGATATGGTATATAACCTAAGCCCTCATAAGTATAACATATGTCTCTGAGAACTGAGGAGGAAAGTAAGAATTGCCTTACTTACCTTTACCTTCAATTACCCACCTGGGCAAGGTGTACTTCCTATCTCTCCAACTTCAGACTCTGGATACATTCATTTTCTATTTCTGCTGTAAAAATTACCACACATATTCCAGTTTAAAACAATACAAATTATTATCTCATAGTTTTGCAGGTAAGAAGTTCTAGGGTCATGCAAAGCCAAAATCATGGTGTCAGCCAACCTGCGGTCTTATCTGGAGGTTCTGGGGTAGGAGCCACAACTGAGCTTTCAAGTCATTGGCAGAATTCAGCTCTTTATGGTTGTAGGGTTGAAATCCTCATTTCACTGCTGGCTGTCAGCTCTTTCAATTCCTTAAGGCTGCCTGCATTCCTTGTCATGTTGCCTCCTCCATCTTAAAATCAGCAACAGCACAATGAGTCCTTTTTATGCTTCAAATCTCTGCCTTCTCCTTCTGTCACATCTCTTCTGACTTCCTCTTCTTCCACCTAAGAATATTGACCTGCTTCTAGGGGTTCATGTGATTCATTTGTGCCCAATTGGTTATCCAGGATAATTTTCCTAAAAAAAATCTGATTAGTAAATTTAATTACATCTGCAAAGTACCAATTGTCATGTTATATAACATAGTCACAGATAATAAGGATTAGGGCATAGATATTTTAGCACTCTAATAGTTCAATGAGGTTTATACTCTGGGAACCAAGACTGTTAGCCAATACACAGTACGTTAATTAGCAGGTTATTCCTGTGTGCAGCTGACACCCATTCAGCTGAAGAATTCTGAGAAACTGTAGAACATGGCTTAATGCTGTTCTGTCCAAGAAGTGAGGAAACAGGAGTATTTATACACTCATTCCTATCAGTTATTGGTTAAAGGCTGCTCTCAGGGGTGCTAATTTCCAGGGGCAGCCTGCTGAAGTTAGAGGTAAAACCCACTCTTGTAGCTAGAGATATTCCCCAAGCAGAAGTTACACGTCTTACAAGAAGACAATATAGGGAAGAAATTCTAAAACTGGGCTCGGGGCACTCCAGCACTTAAGATACTCACAAGGCAAGGATAATCCAACAAAGTATACCAAGAAGGAACAGACAATTAAGTAGGTAGATCTAAAGAAAAAAAAAAAATGTTTTCCCCTTCTACCCTTCTAGGCTCTTCGCTGGGTCTCTGTAACAAAAGACAGATTAACAAAAGAAAAACAAACAGAAGTTTATTAACATATATATCTCATGTGTGTGAGAGAAACTTGGGGATGAAGAATTTAAAAAGATGGCTAGAGCTGTGGTTTATATAGCATCTTAACAAAAGAACCATAAGTTTTCAGAGAAGGGAGGCAAATTATGAGAAGGCAAATATATGGGAAACTAATGGTGGATAAAGCTTAGTTAGTAAAATTTGCTATGTAGATTCCTCTGGGTCTTCCTCTAGACTGAGGATCTAAAGTTTTCTCCAGTGATTAACTTTTGTCCTTCCTGATAGAGAGGGGAGGAGGAACACCTTTGTAAATTTGTGTCCTCCTTTTAGGCAAATACAGGAAGGACAGAGAGCTTTTCTTATATCTGCTTCTTCTCAGTTGCCTTCAGCTCAAAATAATCTTGACGCCAAAGTGGCCTATTTTAGGGTGGCAAATTCGGCTAACTTGCAGAGACAACATTTTCCCAGAAGCCGAGGAGGAAGAAATCAAATTATGTCAAATACAGCTCATAGGTGAGTAATATGAAGACTGAGAACTGAGTTTACGATTTAGGAACATGGAGATCATTGGTAAACTTGCCAAGAGCTACTTCAGTGGAGCAGTGGAGATAAAAACCTGATTGGAGTGAGTTCAAGAGAGAACAGAAGATAATGAAGTAGAATCAGCAAGAATCGACAACTTTAAGGTTTGTTTTGGTAAAGGGGGAGCAAAGAAAGGTAATAATAGCATGAAGGAATATAGCATTGAGAGAGTGCGTCAACATGGAAAATATTGCCCCCTATGTACATAATGTTGGGAATGGATACAACAATGATGAAAAACAAATGAAACAAGGGAGGAAAGGGATACCTGCATAGGCCTTGAGCTGATAAGGAGGAATGAAAGTGAGTGTGTAAGTGATGGGGTGGTCCTCTACACTGGTTCACTGCATTCACATCCATCTTTTTCATGAAATATCAGCTAATGAAATCTAACCAATTAAAGACCCCTTTACTTGACTTTAAATCCTTCATGAGTTTTTGTTTCCTGTTCTGAATGTCAGACTTGGCCTTGTCCTACTTTTTTTGGTCTTAATTTCCCCACAGCCTCACTGATCGACCTTCATGGCATACAATAGAGGACCAACCTTTTCCTTAATCAAGTGGAAATGAAGATTTTCCAGCCCATCACTTAGCTGTGAGCGACCTTTCCACTAGTCTGGCCTAAATCTGATGTCTCTGTTCTGAAAACAGGCTTCTGCTGTTTCTTTAGTCCCTGTTCTGTTAATATTCCTAATACTTAGCTCTTCATAGGGCTGGGCCCTCTTTTTCTTACCAGTAATGCACATCTCTGGGATTTGCCTGCTGCCCCAAATCCTAGCTTCATAGCTAGAACCCACATACATTGTGGCAGATTTCCTGGAATGCTGTCTACCTCCCAGCTTCTTTGATCTTCTAATATAACTCACATTATTGTACTTTGATCATCTATTGTTATATCCCACTATCTCATATTGGAATCCCTCCCCTATTCTCTCTCTTTCTCCCTCTTTCTCCATTACTAATTCCTTTTCTGGGCGGACAATGCTGTATTTTGTACTTACAGTTCTGCTTGGAGCTCTGGCAGAAACTGAAGTTGGCTCAGTCACCTGAAGGTCTAGACATCCCACAATCTGTCCTAAACCACTATAGTTAGTGGCTATGTCGTGAAAAATTACACTGAAATTATTGTGATGTACTAATAAAATATATTAATTGGCACATTTTAGTAGGAAAACTAAGTCTAAAACTACCACTCAAATTCTGACATCATTTTCATTTTTCTGCCAAAGCTTAGGTAAACCTAGCCCAAACTATTTGTTTCCTATGAACCTGTTGGCTTTGTTCTGTGCATTTTGAGTATATCCAGTAATCTCCATCATCTTGTTAACTTGAAAATAAACAGTGGCTGAGTAAGTGGATTAAAAGTTAGGTAAACAGTCCCTGTGATTATAAATACAGTGTGGGACTTTCTGTGACTCTCCTTTCCTCCTGCCCTGTAATTAAATTTGCCTTCTTCACTAGGAATCCAATTAAAAAACTGAACACTATGCTTCTTGAACTTGACCATCATATTGAATAATTCTAGTTCCTATCCTTTGCATTGTTTAAATAACAAAGTAGTGTCATTTCATTTACTTGTAAATCTTTTAAATTATTTAATTTTGACTACCTTCAAAATAGAAATGGCTTTCTTTTTCTCCAAATTGAGATATTCCTTTCCTGTTCAGCAACACTGCTTTCATTTAACAATTAAAATGTGACTGCACTGAGACTATGAACTATTGAGCAAAGTTGTTGCTATGCTCAAGATATTTTAAAAGTTTATAGGCAGCAATAAAGGTCTTCACAATGAAAAAAGTATGCAAATGTGATTAGCTCTCTTAAAAAGGGAGCAGAAAGCTAGCATATCAACACGCAAAGATCTTGCCTGTAGCAAGTCATCTACATTGTTAATTACTAAGCTCACTCTGGAAACTGAGCCATGATACCAATGAGATCAATGAGCTTAGTGGGCTGTTAAATACTCAGCAAATAGCTCTTTACCTTAAATATAATCTTTGGGATTAATTTGAATAGTTTACCAAAGCATACAGTTAAGTGTGAGTCTGTTTTACTGGGAAAGGATAGGAAATAAAAATAAATTTTATCTTTTTGGCTTACTTTTTAAATCCACAAACAATTGAAAAACATCTTCTCACTGATTAAAAGAAACAACAACAAACTATATCTCAAAACATATATCTTCAAATTCTGTCTTATGAAAATGACCAAGGATTTTGATGGGAATTAGAATATGCCACCACAAAATATACCACTTTGGCAAATGGGTTATGTTGATCTGAAGGCAATTTTGAAACAGCAGATGCAAGAAGAGCCCTCTGCCCTCCCACTATCTGGCTAAAAGCAGGGTATAAATTCCGCATGAGAAAAGTAGCCCCATTGTATCCCAAAGGGGAGAGTAACTCATCACCAGAGATGGGGAGTTGATGCCAAGATAAGTGTGCATAAACAGTGTTTACCAAAATAATCATTATCTTTTGTCAGTAACCCCATATATTTCCTAGTGACCTTTCCACAATTTATAACACTAAAAGCCCAAATGTTCTCCTCCTTGTCTAGTCACTCCTTCACAATTTATTGTCCTTTGTTAAAGTGGTATATAAGCTTTTGGGTCTAATCACATTTTTGGGCTTTTACTTCTTTTCTGTGAACCCTCCCCCCACACACATAAAAATATTAACATCAATAAAAATTGCATGTCTTTTATTCTGTTAATCTTTTGCCAGTTTAATTTGCAGGTCTTAGGCATTTATCCTAAGATGATAGAGGGAAGGCTTTTTTCTCTCCTAGAATCTACAATGGCAAGTTTCGTCTTTCCACAAGAAAGAGGCAAAGGTAATATTGTCAGTCTCTGGTCATCTTTGGTTACATAAAAAGTCAAATTTTCTCAAAGGAAATTACTAGTACTATTACTTATCCCCTGTCCCCTTGAAAACTTTTAGTTGATAACAGAGCCATTGTACGGAACTGAATTCTACAACTCTGTTCAAAGTATTTGCAATTATACATGCATTTTTAATACACTATCTGCTCAGGTACTCTTCTGTCAATAAATATTTATTGAGCACCTATTTGATGGTACCTGCTGAATAACATAGTGCTTGACCTTGTGGAATTTATAGGAACGCAGACATGAAACAAGTTATCACAAGGTGATAAGTGTCAGAGTGCTAAGGTGTCAAATAAAAAACAAATCTGGACTTAGGGAAGGAGAGATGTGATTCAAAAGGATTATTGCGAGAAGGGCAACAAAGACTATCCCAGTAGGGGAAGGAGAGCAATTCCAATAGGAGATATGCTCTGACCACTGCAAGCATCTCAAAGGTCAGGCAGAAAAGGGTTTTTCTTCTACAAGGAGAAGTAAACAAATCTAGAAAGACATGAGTGTAGGGGAGTGGGAACGTCGATGGAAATGGCACAATCAGGCAGTAAATCATGACACAGACTCTCTCCTTGACCAAACTTCAGTCAGGCTTCTTGGAGCCCTATTCTCATCTAGGCCTCAATCTTGGCCTGTGAGAGTTTCAGATTCTCTGCACAAATGATTTCATCCAGCGCCCCCACACTAAGAGACTGTAACATATACACAACTGTATATAAAATAGATAAACAACAAAGTCCTACTGTATAGCATAGGGAACTAGATTCAATATCTTGTAATGGCCAATAATGAAAAAGAATATGAAAAGGAATATATATATATAATATATATATAATATATATATATTATATATATATAAAACTGAATCACTATACTGTATACCAGAAAGTAACACAACATTGTAAACCAACTATACTTCAACTTAAAAAAAAAAAAATTTACATCTGAAAAAAAAAAAGAGAGAGATTGTAACAAACACTATCATTCTTTCTAACAACACAAGGTAGCACCCCTAGAATGATGCCCCAACCCTCTTAAGTTCCTGTCTGAGAAAGCTCAGTGGTGCTAAGAATATGTACTATTTGTTCCAGCCAAAACCTGACTATAGCCCCTACCCCTACTTCTCTTTACTTAGAAGCATTTACTTAAAAATCTTAGAATTCTAAACCCTTCCTGTCTCCCTTTGAGTTGTATATGTAGCTACTACAACTGAAGCGTGTCTTTCTCAAGAACCTGAGAGCTTCTTTGAAAAATAATCCTCAGTAAGGATAAAGGTCCCTGTCTCCTAGTCTCTGTGGGAGGGTAGGAGCCTAACTTTGATAAGTACCACTTAGCAGACACAGGTGGCCTAGTCACATTGAAATGATCAATGCACTTACCCACATTTTTGCAATGTTTCACTTCCCTGACTCTGCTTGAGCACCCCCACCCCCCACTCATTCCCCCTACCTACTTCCTCATTCTCCATTTGAAATGCTCAGTCACTTCTGCACAGATCAAATTTGAGCTCAGGTTACACTGGGGTCTCTCCCCTATTTCAGCAGGACGATTGAATACAATCTATCTTTACTGCCTTTCACTAGTGTCTGGCTTTGTTTTTCTTTAATAACCAGAGACTCTTTAACCCTGAGGTCGGCCTATCCTCAGGAGGGGCCACTAACAGGGAGTTGTACACTGGTTCAGGTTGAGGGCGAGTCAAAGTTGAGGAGCCTGGGGAAAGGAAAGAAACTTAATGAAAGTTTGATCAAGTCAGATTAATGGACATTTAGTTCTGATTAATTAGTGGGGACAAACAGTTCAACTAATCATTTATGAGACAAAGAATGGGAATCTGTGTTGTCATAGGTAAATGACAAGATGATCTGTGGGTCTTATCTAACTCATGTAAGAAGCATGGCCCTTTGCAATCAGCCAATTCTGGGAACACAAAACGGCTAGGGGGACTTCTTAATTGTTGCTGCTTTCCCTGAGCACCGGGCACAGGTAACATTCACCACTGTCAGTGGGAAGACATTGTAGGACACCAGTCTTTATTAAGGAGTTAGAAAAAAAACCACCCAGTCCAGTGTTATATAAGCTCCTTTCTGAATGATGGGTTGGAACAAGGCAGATAAATGGTGCTTTAGTAGAAAATATTAGCCTGTGATGATACAGATTAATGCCTGTATGAGGACTTTCAAGTTCATCCTTCTTGTAATAAAAAGAGTACAAAAGGTGAGAGAACCGAGTAATATGGTGACAATGGTGAGTTTTACCTGACCTCTGTGCTCCTGGAAAACAGGGAAGGTTAAAAAATTTCCCCACCCTTTGTGTTCCATGAAACGGTTTACTACAAAGAATCCGCCTTTGTCATATGACTTAGATAAGACTCACTGATCCCCCTCATAGACATAAGACAAGACCAGACATGGACCCTCCAAATTCCCATTCCTTTACCTCATAATTAATTAGCTGAACTGTTTTGTCCCCACTGATGAGTGGGAATAATACGCTTATTAACCAAACTTTGGTTAAGATGCTGTTCTTCCCCCAGGTCCTTAAACTTGTCCCATCTACAGCCTGAGCTGAAATACAACCTTCTCGGCCATCTGAGAACAGGCTGACCTCAGGATAAAATATTCTCTGATCTGCATACTATCCCTTAGGGCACCCTTTCATCCAACTTCCCCACATCGGTTCTTTCTAGCTGTTTGCTCCTCTGTAAAAGGGAAACATTTTTGCTTAATTCTTGAGGCTGGCAGAACTCACACAGCATTTTCTCTATTGCAATAGTTCTTTTGTCCCTTGCAATTATCTTTTTTTTTAAAATTGAAGTATAGTCAATTTACAATGTTGTACTAATTTCTGGTATACAGCATGCTGATTCAGTTATACACACACACACACACACACACACATATATATATTCTTTTCATATTCTTTTCAATTATAAGCTATTACAAGGTATTGAATATAATTCCCTGTGCTTTACTGTAGGACCTTGCTGTTTATCTGTTTTATATGCAATAGTTAGTATCTGCAAATCCCAAACTCCCAGTTTACTCCTCCACCCCCTCCCCCTCTGGTAATCACAAGTTTCTTTTCTTTGTCTCTGAGTCTGTTTCATAAGTAAGTTCATTTCTCATTTTTTTTTTTTTTTAGATTCTACATGTAAGTGATATCATATGGTATTTTTCTTTTTCTTTCTTGCTTACTTCACTTAATATGACAATCTCCAGGTCTATCCATGTTGCTGCAAATGGCATTATTTTATTCTTTTTTTATGACTCAGTAGTATTTCATTATATAAATATACCACAACTTCTTTATTCATTCATCTATTGATGGACATTTAGTTGTTTGTAAATAGTGCTGCTATGAATACTGGGGTGCAAGTATCTTTTCAAATTAGTGTTTCCTCTGGACATATGCCCAGGAGTGGGATTGCTGGGTCATAAGTTTCTCCTTACTAAGTTCCGATTTGGTTTTTATTTGACAGTGGGGAGAGAAGTAGGCAGGGGACAGATCATAGGGCCTCACTATCCCAAGACAATGGCAAAGCACTGAAGGTTTTAGAAAAGAGTGATGCAATTGGATTTGCATAATGAAAATCTTTGAGACCTTGGACACTTGTATAGCTGATGCAGCTTTCAGTGAGGGAAGAGAGAAGACTAGGGCAGGAGGAGAGGATATAGTCATTTTGAACATGCTGAATTTGAGGTGATCTGGAGACATTCAGCTAGAGCAAGAGACATGACACTGAAGCCTAAGGGAAAGATATATATATATATATATATATATATAGAGAGAGAGAGAGAGAGAGAGAGAGAGAGAATTAAAAGGATATACATGCTTATCAAAGCCCCTGGAGTAATGTGCTCTTAAATTTCAAACTGTAACATATATGTTCTCTTCTGTTTTAGTCCCAGTCCTCCCTGAATCATCACTCCAATTTTAACTTCTATTTTTGTTTCTCTCTGTTTGCTCTTCTTTCTTTAAAATGTGTGGATACTAGTGTATAAGCTATAAAAGTCAACTCTGCATCAATAAAAAACTGGATGAATATTTGTTATTCCTCTCAGGCCATGGAGCTTCATTTAACACATTTAAGTAGTTGCTAATTGCTCTCTTCATAAGGAAATGGGATAAGTATCAAATTCTGTTTGAAACTTATTTACCATATAATAGTGTTTTAACACAGGGTTGGCAACATCTTTAGTCCTAAGTGTAACAGGGTGGGTAGAGGAACTAAGAAACTCCTAAGGGCTTTACTAGATACTACTTCGGAAGTCGTGAGGCATAGGAAAGCCAGAAAGATGAGACGTGGAGAAAAAAGGTAACAATTTAGAAAAAAAGATAAAAGAAAAATAAAAAAGGAGCAAAAAGCAGAAATTATTAAAGCACACATAGTGGAGAGTTTTAAAGGATAGGGTGGTTGGTGATACCAATATCCTTGTCAAGGGGTTCCCAGTGCCTTTACAATATTAAAACTTTAGTTTTAAAACAATTTTGTAAATATTGGCAAATGACTTTATTAAGGTAGACCAACTTGACAATAGAGTTCCTGCTTGTTCTAGATCTTACCATTCTGTGGCTACAAAATAATGTCAAGTTTACTTTAAGAACCAAATTATGAAAGCTCCAACCAGTTTGTGGAAATATAGCCCTTCTTAAACACTTGCCCAGTGATTTGGGGAGTTTCCATAAATGAACCTATCAGCTGTCATCCCTCCTGTTCTCTGGCATCCACTGTCAACATCCTATGCCCATTAATCCCCTCAATAAACATCCTTTGCTGCAACTGCTCATCACGTGAGTCTTATGTACATGCCAGGGCAGCTGCTTCCAGATCCTCCCAGCCCTGGCAATGAGCCACACAAAACTGTGGGTGCTGAGAGCATCTTCTCCTTCTCAAGTCTCTACCACAGTTTTCACCTGAAACTACTTCTTTGTTCCAGAATCTTACATAGGCTTAAACTGATCTGTCTTCTTCTAGCCTTCTCTCCTCTAACCATTCAAGTAGTCATTCGATGTGCCCAACACTGTGGTGAGCATCAGGGATAGAATGATGAAGAAGACAGACATGGTCCTTGGCTTTTGTGGAGCTTATAGTCTAGTGACAATGATAGCCCAAATAACAAAGGCTAAGTGCCTTATGGGAATTCTTTTTTTACTTTTTACCATTACTGTGCCAGGTAAGGACTGTTCTTAGCCTCATTTTACCGTCCTAAAGTCATTAAGTTGCTTGCTGCAAGTCACAGAGGTAGTAAGGGCAAAAGCAGGATGTAAGCCCTGGCCTGTATGACTCTACAGCTTATGCTCTTGACTCCTAATAGGCCCCCTCAAAACAAGTCCTCAGGGCTAGACATTTTCTAGCGATCAGATCTACCAACCTCCTCACCCACCTTACTTCTTCCATCAACCCCTTTGTACCAATTCAATGTCCCTCCCCAAGACTTGCTTCCCACCCCCCCATTAGAAGCTCAAGTATGCATCAGTAAGTATAAATGTAAGTCAGGGTAGAGGAAGTAGGCAGAAAGGAGATATTCTGCGTACTAAGAGCATCTGTGAAAAGCGTCCTAGGCCAAAAATGCTTTCATATCAGTCAAAAAACCCTTTCTGATGATAATCGTCTAGTGAAATGTCTTTGAGACCAATGCCTACAAATTTGCCATATCTTTCAACTAAATAACGATAGTCAACCTGCTCTAAAGAGAGCTCTTCTTGCCCCCTAGAAATCTCTTTGGTTATAAACAAGATCGAATCTGCCAGGGTGACGATACTAAGGCAGCAGAATTAGGGACTTTATCTGAGTTTGGGATGTCCCTGGCCATAGGGGTTCTCAGCACATCCCCACACAAGCGCTAGCTGGAAGTTGAACTGTCCTCCACATTCCAAGGAACCAGTGGGCTCCACTCACTGTGTTGTGCCTTTTGAATTGTTTCTCTGATTGTGAGGATTGGTGTATGCTGAGCCACCCCTGCTCTTTCATTTGGGCTCCTCTGTGATAAGCAGTACACTTCTGAGAGGTGGATGACACGTAAAACACTCTAGCTGTGCCTCTCTGTAACAGACACTGGAGCAATGAATGCTACCCTACTGAGTAAGTGCTGAACCCATTCAAGGTTCTAGCCAGTGTTGAATGTTTAATTACAATTTACTTTCTAGCCTCATAGAGTAAGATATTTTTAAACTCTAAAATGTTCCAATACTTTTAGATTATATTCCCTTCCATAAAATGCCAGTCTGTCTGGAACCAGGGCCAAAGGTTTCTTCCTTTGTTGTCATTCTCCAAATATTGTTTAGCAGAGAATATCCACACAGTTATGATGAAAGATTTCTCTGCTCAGTGTAAAGCTAGCCAGGAGAAGGAAGAAAAACCTGCCAATCAACTGATTTTTTAGATGCTACTTGACGATAGGGGACTACTTGATACTTAACAGAACTGACCAATTCACACACCTACTAAATCACTGCATGGTCATAGTCTACACTGTCCAAAATCGTAGCCATGTGGCTATTTTAAATTTAGACTAAAGTTAAATAAAATTAGCATTTCAGTCCCTCAGTCACACTAGCCCCATTTCAAGTGTTCAATAGCCACATGTAGCTAGTGGCTATTGTATATTGGACAGCACAGGTATAGAATATTTCCATCATCACAGAAAATTCTGTTGGGCAGCACTGGTCTTGAGGATAAAGCTGCTGTTACTTTATGGGGATACTTCAAGTCAGTACAAATTTACTGAACACTTACTCTGGGCAAATGATAGTTTCTACTCTTAAGGAGCTAATATTTCCCCGAAACAGATATGTATACAGTCACAAACTATAACATGACACAAAGGTGCCAAGTGTTCAAATTATGGTAGCAAGAAAGGAAAGAGTCATTCTGACTCAGGCGAGGGGAAAAGCTTATTGTTGTAGGTGGCAAGTTAGTTGGCTTTTCAAAGAGGGTAAGATGAGGAAAGGGGGTGGGAAGAAATAAATTTGGGAGTTTGAGATTTACAAATGTTAGTCACTATATATAAAAACAGATTTAAAAAATATCTTCTGTATAGCACAGGGAAGTATGTTCAATATCTTCTAATAACCTTTAATGAAAAAAAAAATGAAAACGAGTGTGTGTATGTATCTGCATGACTGGGACATTGTGCTGTACACCAGAAATTGACACATTGTAAAAAAGAATAAAGATCTTTTAAGAATAAAAAAAAAAAAAGGATGAGATGAAAATAGTCAGAAATTGACCAGTGGCTGGTGGGATGACTAGGGAGGAGTAGAAGAACCATTTCAGTGGAATATGAGCAAAGGGTACCAAGGTGGAAAGTTTTGAACTTGCATGGGGAATTGTAAGTGTTGTATCAGTTGCCAGTATGTGCTTATAGAGTTCATATTTCAAAATCTAATTCTTTTTAATTCCTTTATAAAATTCTGCAGTTCAGGTTATTTTAATATTCATGATGGAAATGCCATTTTAACTTCCCTTGTGATTTGAAGATAAGGTTTCAATCTAACTATTGCTGCCAGGCTAATATTTCTTTCATATATATCTCTATGAACCAGAGATTCAATTTATTAATTTATAATAAGATATATAACTATCAACTGTCCAGGTGTTTGTGTCCACTGAGCTACATTCTATTCCTGCAGGCAAATTTATAAAGGAAGTCAAATTATAAGCACAAGATTGCTTGGAGATCCTGGAACTTAAGCAAGGGCATCAGTTGGGTGTCCCTAATAGCTAGTGTCATCCAGCTATGACAGCCTAATGCATCTATCACCACTATTAGAATTTACCTGGATGATTCTTTCTTCAGGACAATGTATAGCATGCCATTTCTGTTTTCAGAATCTGTAGCAATTTCCTGTCTAAATTAGTAAATCTAAACTCCTCTACCTGACATTTCAAGGCCCTACTTAATCACATGACATCTTACTTAGTTGAATTTATCCCCTATTAGGGTACATAACATAACAAAACAATATAATGCAGCCATTTTGATGTGACCATTTTAACACAGTCATTTTGATGCTAAGACCTTTTGATGATGTTGCCTGAGCAAGATTGTTTTAACACAGACATATTTGACAGATCCAAAAACACAAATAATTAAGCTGTCAGCCCTTTTTTTAAAATGCCCAAATATGGAATGCAACATCCATGACCCCCAACCTATTCCCAACTCTCTCCCATATCTACCTTGGCACATTCTCCTCTGTGTCCCCATGCCTTGTTCCATAAATGCTCAGTGTTTTTTAAATAAATTAATGAGTGAATGTTAGCCAATCACTATGTTGTTCTGTACCTTTGCTTTAGCTCTCTGTCTTTTCAGAGTGAAGAGACTTTCCTTTAACGTGGATCTTACTGCAAGTAGCTTTCCTTTGTTTATTAAATAATTCTTAGTAGCATCCAAACTTGAGTTAAATGATTTTTCTTTCTTTATCATCTTCACTGCCTTCTACTTTTCAAGCCACTCTTTTCATGATAGTAACCCCAAGGGTCTCAAAGGCACCTCACACTCTATCAGAAAGCAAGGATACAGGTGGAAGTAGGTGGATACATATTGTGGTGGGAGGGTAAGGATCATAAAGTCAAGGATTCAGGAGAACAAGGCTGGCAGAAATAAGCAGGGACATAATTCAGCTCTAATATAGTATTCTTCATAGATGTCAAAGCCTTCTCCTTGCTCTTCCAGATATTAAAGTCTATATGATACCTTCCCTATTCTACATACAACCCTCTACTATCATCTCCATTCTCTACTGAAGACCTCACCTCCTACCTCATTGAGAAAGAATGGCCTGAGATGAAGCTGGAGAACAACACAAAATCCAGATTATGGGCATTTAGGAAGTATAATTGATAAGATTTTAGGGTGGATCATATAGAAGTGAAGAAGAGAGAGGAGTCAAGATTGGCTTCCTGTGTTGGGTTTATATTTTCCTAGTTCCTTCTTAACATTAGGGTGTAGACTACTGAGGATCTTGGTGGTTTGTTTTGTTTTGTTTTTTTTAAGAGAGTCTAAGTTTCAAATTCCCACTTCTTACAGACCCAAGGCTTTCTTGCCCCTATATGGCCATGAAACTCCAAGTCCCCCTTATGAAGAACAGTAAATGTTCTCAGATCCACTAAAGTATAAATTTGTTCGTTCATTTAATCAACAAATATTTAGTAAGTGCCTGCTACACTAAACATTATTATAGGCACTATAGATACAGAATAAATAAATCAAAGTCCCTGCCCTCATGGAATTTATGTTGACCACTGCTGTTTTGAGGTTTCTACTTGGGGTCTATTAAGCAAAGAAATATCAAAAACTTAAAAATTAAGTGATAGTATAGCTATTTTCCCAATGTCATACTGGAGCATAGGATAAAGGGCTCACCCAAGGATTATTTAATTCTTTAGGGGAAAGTACTTAGTTTGACATACTATTTACTATTGACTAGGGCTCAGAATATGAAAAGTCACATGTTAACTTGTTAGGTTTTGCTTAGCAAATGTGCAAATCATTCCTAGTAGGTAAAAAATAGTAATAATAATCCTAAAGATTGTGATCTTTTTGCCTTATGGGACATTAACTAACCAATTCTGTGTCTAATTCAACAAACATTTCAGTGTACCTTTCTTAGTGGACTATTAAAACCCCTACTCTTCTGATTCCCCTTGTTCCAACTTTACCATCCTGCCTTTTCCTTTGTTAATGAATTAAATAACTCTTTGACACATCCTCACTTTATATTTGTATGAGAATCATGTTTATAACATTTTATAAATCACACATTTACAGTCCCCCAACAATTTCCTTTCCTGCAAGTTCTGATATGCTTATAAAAGGACGCTTGTTATACTCTATCCAGCATTATTAGATGTTTAATAGTAGGAGGTTTTCTTCATTCACCCGCCCATATCTCTAGAAAAGGAACACATCTCTTCCTCTCTGTACTTGAAGTACATTGGCCTTCCTTCATTTCTACAGAGCCATTTCCCTCCCCCCTACTATTTTGCAGCAGTTTTTTCTCTCCCTGGAATTCCCCCTCTAATGCCCATTTCTTTCTGCTTGGTTAACCTCTACTCTTCCTTCAAAACTCAAAAGTTATTTCCATAGGAATCTATCTTTGACTACCTTCAGCCCCAGAAAACTATTTCAGGTCCTTCTGCTATAGGATTTTTTTTTTTTTAGGACCATGTACAGTTTCTTCAGAGGCACTTACCAAAATTGCAACTCATTAAGTAATTTGTTGTTTGACATCTACCTCCCCATACAAGATTGTAGTACAGCTTCAGATTATTAAGAATAGAGATTGTGTCTCTTTTCTCACAGTTTTCTTCTTAGGTGCTATCAAACCTCTTTGTTAGTACCTCTTTGTTAAAAATTCGTTTAGTGAATTAACAAATCTGCATTATCTTCTTTCTCCCCAGGTGACACAATCATGCCCATGACTTCGATTAACATCTATGTTGATAATTTCTAAATCTGTATTTATAAGTTATGCCCTACTCCATAGTTGCAAGTTCATATTTCCAATTTTCTCTTAAAGACCTGTAGCTGAATATAGTATAGGTACTTAAATTCAACTGATTCAAAAGTTAATCTGCTGTCTTTTCCTACAGATGTGTCTATTTCTTATTATACCACCATCTACACAGTCATCAACTTTGGAAACAGAATCAACTTTTGTGCCTACTTTTCTTTCACTAACTACATACAATTAGTCACTAAATCTTGTCACTTCTACCTCCAAGGATTTTGATCACATTTGTTCTTTCTCGAGCCCCTTGACACTCTCTTAGTTTAGTTCTTCATTATATCTTGTTCAAATATTCCAAAAGTTATTTTCTCCCTATTTGTCACCTACACAGTATCCAGTTATTTTTTTTTTAAATAAAGACTCAATAATGCAATTCCCCAACTCAAAACACATCGTTGAAAAAATTTTAAAATTGCTTAAAACTGTGATGCCCCCATTACCTATAGAATAGAATTCAAGCCTCTTAGAACAATGTTAAGGAACTCTTCAAAATCTGAATAGACCTATTTTTCTATTTTCATCACATTGGTCAACTTTGTTCTCTAGGAATAAGTCTATTTGCTTATTTTTTAACATAGCCTATGCATTCATGCCTCTATGATTTTGGTCATGTGTCCTGTATCTACAATGCCTTTCTTACCACTTTTCTTCATTTGGCAAAATCACACATATCTTTCAAGGTCCATAGTTTTCTATAAAGACTTTCCACCTTCCCCCATTCCTCTACAGGCAAAATTAGTTCCTCTGTCTTCTCTGTTTTCTTACAAAACTTTTTCTATTGTATTTAGTACATAGCTTGGCAGAAAATGTAATCCAGATCTTAAGTGCATAGCCAGAAACAGCTAGGGATTCAGACATGTTTGGGCATGTTCTGATGAACTGATGAGACAGGCTCAACTGAAGTCTATTTTCTGAGGAGTCTTCTGAAAAATAACTCCAGCTGTGTCCACTGCTGGGGTTCAAACATATCTGGGCATGTCAAGTAAGTTTAAGGATCAACCAAACAAAAATCTATTTAGAGGAAAGAATGAAGAGGCTTTATATGAGAACACATCTTTTAAAAAGAAACAGTAAGGCACAAGGAACATAACTTACTAATATAGGAATAGTTTGCAAAGGGAAATAGAATTTTGTTTTTGTTTTTGTTTTAGTTTTTAATATAGCACAGTGCCTGTTATTCAAATCTTCAGGGGTTAGATGTCTAACAACAGAAGATATGGAAACAGTGAGATCATAAAATTCATGTACTATTAAAAAGAGAAACAAAAAGCCCAAAATGAAGTCATTTGCACTAAGCCCCACAACAGCAAACCAAGATTTAATACCTGCCTAACTGTAATTTCAACCTCTCCCAGGAATGTAATCCCAAATCAGTCAATCTGAAATTTTCTGGTCCGCCATAGTGAGGTAATTTGTCTGATAAACCCCTTCAAGGAAAGATGAGGTAATCCACTCTTTCCTTGTTCCTGCCCCATTACTTATAAAAGCCTCCCATTTTGCTCAGTTCTTTGGAGTTTCTATTTATTAGATGAGATGCTGCCTGATTGATGAATTATTTAATAAAGCCAATAAGATCTTTAAAAATTTACTCAACTGAATTTTGTTTTTTAACAGACTTGGCACTGAAAGGATCTGAAGTGAACTTCTGATTGCTTCAGGGACAATGAGAAACACAGGTGTGGCACTCAGGAAACCTTTTGAGTTCTCTTTCTTATGAGCTCTGAGGGCCATAGGTAAGTTTCTCTTGGTTCTGAGCTTTGTTCACTTTGTCTTGAGTTCCTCATCCAATTGGCTTTCCAGTCTGTAGTTCCCCATTTGTCTGGAATCCCAGTCCAGTCAGTCCCCAGTCCCCATTTGTTGAGGTATGCTATTTCAGTCCTTTTGGCAGTCTGAGGTTCCATATTGGGTATTATTGGTGGTGTGCACAGAGCCTTCTCTTGCCTAGGACACAGTAATATCTCTTGGATACTGCCAGTATATTAATCGGCACATGTCTCCTTGTCTTGTTTTGTGTAGATAAAGGCTATTGCTAATGGGGATCTCAGGAGCCAAAAAGCCACAAAAATTTGTGAGCATGGATCAAGCACTTAAAAGCTATTAGCATACTCACCAATTAACTCAGACTCCAATGTCAAGATAAGTTGAACACAGGATGGGTTAGATTGACACCAGGTCACCTGCCAACATTAAGGAAATTTCAGTGCAATGAGACACACTGTAAAACACCACACAATCTCCAACCCAGCAGTACATCTTCTTTAGCTATTAGTTTGGATCAAGAGACCCAGAGGTTTAAAATAATGGGATTTTTAAATTTCAAAGAATTGAGCATGCCATTTTTCAGCACATCTGCTTATTTTATGTCTAAAAACTATAGTATGGAAGCTGTAAGTCTCTAGAAAAATGTCAAAATCATACAAAAAAACAATCTAGAATGACAATGGTCCTTATGGGGATAGTTCCAATTAGACAAGATCATTCATTTAAGAAGTGCACTTGAAAATAAATGTTCCCTATTCAACCAGAATGGGTTACCTAGTTTAATTGGTATGTGGAAGCTTCCACAAGGCTTCAAGATTCCAAAATAGCTTTGAGACAGGAGGGAAGGGGGCAGGGCAAAGCCATTCAAGGAATGACAGCAATTTAACACCAAAATGGTAGAAGATTCACCAAAATGGTGGAAGATTCAACTCCTAGTTGGCCTTGAGGATTAAGAGATTTGACTTCTAGTAGACCTTGAGCTTCATTATATTCTCACTGTTAACAGTGTGATCAATAACATGCCCGCAGGTGCCATGACAGTCCCAAGGATAACCGCATAAAGCCAAAGAATGGGCCGTGGCCCAATTCCTGGGAGTCCTAGCCCTTCCCTAGGGCAGTTGGAATGGTCCTCCCTGTAGGCCTGTGAAGCTACTGAGCCCATAAAAACTGGCAACACCACGCCTAGCGGCCCTTTTTCACTCCCTCTTCTTTGGAGACAGCCCACACTCTGTCTATGGAGTGTGCACCTACTTTTACTTTAACCTGAGCACTCAATTCCCACACCTCTTTCCTTGCCTTTCTCTTGCCTTACATTCTATGCAGTAAGTATCTCTCTAAAGAAATCTACCTTGAATTCTTTCCTGTGCAAATCCAAGGACCCACACCTGGCGGGGCACGTCCCAGGGGCTCAACTGAGACTTGGGACACTGCCCTCTTCATGCCCCACATCCATTTTCCTGCATCATCTCCACTTAAAGATTCATTGCAAAAAGGCTAATGAAAAATTAAGAACACAAGAGATACCTAAAAGAAAAGACTGACATAAATTCTACTGCTCCTCTCTATTCTCCTTATTGAGTACTCAGTAATCTAAGATGTCTTTCCACTTTGAAGAGACTACAAGACCATAAATAAAAGTATGCCAAGCTAGTAGCTTTATAAACACCCCCATATCTACCCTCAAATGAGGGCCCCTGCATCGGGCCTTCCCAGAGTTGAGGAGATTCTGAGGGATTTTCTAGTAAATTGCCATGTTATTCCCTTAAACAGCCAAGGGAAACTAAAAATTAAAATCAATACAAAACCTTGCCACATTCTGGTAGGTAATGGAGCTACAGTGTCTACTTTAAATCCCACTCAGAGTTTGCAGAAGGGACCCTGGAAAAACTGGCAAAATCCAGCTAAGAGTGAAAATTCTTACCACAGTCAGCTCTCCTGAATTTCTGTCTTGTGGTATCCAATAAAGAGAGGAAAATAAAATATCTTTTTCATCCTCTTTGGGGATGCCTCTGGAGTCAAAGAGGTTGTTCAATACTGCCAAAAATATTTATCGTTTGTCCCAGCTAAAAACAAAAAGTAGCTCTGTGGTTAGAAATTGGCCAAATTGCAGAGCCTGGTAGAAATTTTTTTAAGCCTTCACCTCTAAGCTAAAATAAAACTATGTACCCAGAGGGAGGGAGAAAACAAAACAAAACAAAACTTCTAAAGCCCTTATAAAAGGATTTATGGGTGGATCAACCTATGATGTCATTTAAGTTGCAATCTAATTCCTTGAAGAATTAAAACAACTGTCCTTATCTTATAAATCTTTGCAAAACCAGAAATGTGGCTCCAGGAACTCTTATCTAGTTCACCTCTTTAAAATACCAGCTTCAGGGAGTTAATTCTCCTTGAAAGAAAAACAAAAGAGGCAAAAGTTATATTGAAATTTAGGCAAATGAAAAATCTTAAGTGTCTTCTCCAAATATTAATAAAAAACTTTAGCCATCTGAGCAGGTAATCTCTAATTATTCCATCTTCCAGAAATGTAATTTGAATTCAAATTTCTTTTATAACTACCTGATTCATGGTGAAAATATTAAAATAAGCTGTAAGGTCTTTGCATATATCTGTATATATATGTGTGTCTATGCATGTGTTGTAGATGTATGGTATTTTCCACATCTGGATGGTATTACTAAAATTAATTTGTGAAAGAGTTTTATTTAATTGGCCTAAAGAAAATTAAGCAGTTATATGCATTGTGTATTTATAAAATTCCTAGAAATATAATAAAAACAAACCCAAATGCTTTACAAGTTCACGTGATCTGGGATAATCTCTAGTAAATACAAGCTAGTTTAATTGTCTTGGTTTAATTAAAATTGACATGTCTTTAGAGCTATCAATATTAAAAATATTGCAGACATACAACTTCTATTCTATCTGGGTTTACTAGTCAAGTAAGTTTATAGTATCTCTGTTACAAAACTTGTCAGCATAAATAAATAAATAAATAACTTGGCATATGAAATATTCATAGATAATCTAAACATAATTGTTGTAAGCAAGTGAATTAAATAGATGTAAGCAGGATAAAACAGAAAAGATATATTCTTAAAATAATTTTCCCAAATCTTTTTGTAACCTGAAATCTTAAAGTTTTGCTAAGTTACATTAAATGATGATTGACCATTAAATATCTAGATCTTTTTTATAAAACATTCACTACTGAACACGGGTTCATCCACTTTTACAGAGGGATTAAAGATGTTTGTGTCTATTAATAAAGACGTTTTGTGCCACACTGAAAAATTTACTATGAGAAAGCATGTTTCTAGAGATTATAAAAAGTATTTATAAATTTGTCAAGCCACAGAATGCTAAGAAAAAGCACAGTTCACAAAAGTTTATTTCTTTATTTTTAGTAAAAATTAAAGTTGTTTAAGATTAAGTATTCTAATATATATAATTAAATATATATATATATATATATATATAATAAAAGCTGCTAGAAATAGTAAGACAAACATCTCCATAAGCAAGGAAAGTAGGCTGTGTGTTTCCAGTAAGAGGAGCGGTATGAAGAATGGCGATGCATTTTTCTTAAGAAAAAAGAAAACAATTTTGTACTAAAGTGAGACTGGTTATTTCAGAGTGGGAAAGAAGAAAAACATAGGACAAAAATGGAGTTTTATGGAGAAGAAATCTTGAGAAAGAAATTTATGCAAGATCAAGCTGGTTAAGATTAGAATAAACTTAAGTTAAATAAATGTTAATATCAAAAGTAAGCTGGTGCAAAATTAGAATTTGGTTTTCTCTCTGTTAAAAGGACAATGTTTTCGTCAAATTTTAATCTGCTTTTGATAACAGATTGTTAAAGTTTCTTTACCTTTTAAGTAATCTGCCTCGAAAGCAAAGATTATGTGTTTTACCAAAATACCTTCCTGTAATCATTTAACTTTCTGTATTTGCCTGTGAAGTCTTCAATTATCACTTTGATTAAATGGATAACTAAATATTGTTTCATAGTAAAGTATGATACTATTTGACCAAGTATTTTTGAATCTTTTGATATTTTTAATAAATTTCCCCCAAATCAAATTCTAAGTAAACCCTTTTTGATTTTGAACCAAATTTGAGATGTTCCAGAGGGCCCCTGGAACATCTCAAAATATTTGTTCTCTCTCCTAATAAAAAGAGAGATGTTTAATTAGACTTATTTGACATATTAAATTACATGGGAAATATTGTCAAATAAAAAATAATACTAATCCTTCTTTATGTTATATTTGTATATGTAATAAGTGTTTCAGAAGTTCTGTGAAATTCCTGAAAATCTGGTTTGTCCTGGTATAATATTATCACTCATAATTTCAGTTATCACCTTAAAATGTTATATAGCACAGAAATAACATTTGTTTACCAAACGAATGTTCATCAGATCTTTAACAATGGGCATTTTTAAGTCTTTGTCATTTACAGAGAGTTATTGTCTTAGGTATTTTTGCAAAAGTGTTCCTACAAAAGTACTTTCATCTTCATGGAAAGAACTTTGATAAGTACAGGTTTAAATCTAAGGTCATAAAACTGAACTGGATTCAAGCAGAACAAGAATTAATCACATGGGAATGAATGACCTAAGGAGGATGATTATAATTTTTATGATTTTTTTGTTTGAAACATTTCTGATTCCTTAAGGTTTTGGTTTTCCAGATTTAAGGAAACCTTTTCTCTTAAGCAATTGATGACTTACAGCAATTTGATAAAGTATACTCTGTAAACAGAGATGAAACTTCTTCTCTCCATCTGATCCTTCCATAATTTGGAAACTCTTGAGTATTTTTTCCTGGAAATATAATTAGTTATTTGCATAAGTTCAGTAAGAATCTATTCTCCTTGTTACAGAACACAATTGGAAACACTGGCTAAATTAACAAATCTTACAGCTGAGAGAGATGTGTACAGATTTCCATATGACCAGATGGCTTTAAGAAACAACTTGGAAAAATCATCCTGATACCTTGCTTATAGGGTTCCCAGCAGCCTTACCAGGTGAGTGGAAGCTCACTGCCTGGCAGGCCCAGGAACCTCCATGTGTTTTAGGGGACCTTGAGAAGAGAGGAAATCTTCCAAACTATATGTATTGCAGGTAAAATCCAATAGTGAATTATTGGCTTGGCTTCCTGGCCTCAGAGGCCTTTAAGAGTTCAATCTGAGGTTTCTTATGAAAAGTTCCAACAGAGCAGTCTTAAAAAGAGTTTATATGGTCAAATCACTATTTTTGCTGCAAATCAGGCCAAGTTTAATGCAAACAAATTAGTTTTACTGTGATTACCTTTGGTAAAAATCATAAAGAAAAATCTTATGTTTACTCCATTCTACAATGTTTATTACATTCTACTCCTGTTAATTGTCTTTGATGTTTTGTTATATGCTTTTGAACTGAACTGGATCCTGAATTCTTCTAGTTCCCTCAAATAACTAGCTACAGCTCTCCACACTAACATTTTCAATTTTCGCTCACTTTTCAGATTTGGAATCACTAAGAACAAAGATTTCCTTTGAGTCTCCTTCGAAGGAACTGTAACAGAAACTCCTCGCTACCCAGATGGTTGCCAAACTTCAGGGATTTGAACCTTAGGTATACATCTATCTCACAGCTGAGGAAGTCTCCACCTGACATCTGGTTATACACACCAGCTGGAGACCTCAAAATCAAATTGACTAGGAAGAGAAGTAGCTTACGTAAAGGTAAGCTGCTTCCTTCCAAGACACTGGATCAAGATTTTGTACTTTAACCGAACATGAAACCCTTTCTTCTTCTTCTTCCCCCTCGCCCCTTTACTCAAGCATTGTCCTGGAAAGATAATGCCATCATCCATACTCCCATTCCTAAGTGGAGTAACCTGTGAAATTTAGAACAACTTTTTTTATTTCAGGCTAGGAGACTTACTTCCCAAATACAGTGAAAACCTAACTGACCCATGGCTTGAACGAGCAAATGCAACAGTCCCTGCAAATGAATCCGTTAGCAGTGCCACCTTAGTGAAAGTGGTTTGTGCCCTGATATGGTTTATCTTTGTCTATGTCTTTGGGCATATGGGTGCCTAGATGGCTGGCTCATAATCAGGTAACACCACTTGGGTTATCTAACTTTGCCCCTAACTGCTCACAAATGAACTGAGACACCTCATTGGTCAACTCCCCTGAATCTACATCAGTGACTTAGAAGGGACCTACCAGGAGATGTTCATGACTCAGGATTCACTTCCCTTGGCAGGGCCCTAATTCCTTGGTTAGGAATAAATGTAAATAGAAATATGAATCTCTCCTTAACTCCTAAAAATATTGCAGAATTGACTGCTAAGACAATAGCTGTACAACAAAAATCCTTAGACTCTCTGGCCAAAGTTCTTAATAATAAGATAGCCTTTGATTATCTCTTAGCTGATCAAGGAGGTGTCTATGCTGTGGCCAGCACCATCTGCTGCACCTGGAAGTTGAAGCTTGGTTACATCAGATCACTGAGCAAGCCCCTTGGCTTAAAAAGTTGACTTCTTCAAGCTTTCTCTGCCTTATTTAATTTTGGTTGGTTTGGGTCTTGGCAACCATGGCTCCAAAGTGCCCTCCAAACATTGAGAATCATTCTGCTTATAATAATCATAGCAGTCTCCTTAACACATGTACTCTCTCAAAAGTCTTAAATGAAAGTTCCCATCCGCTAACCACCAAACGAATGATCTTCCTTGGACTGGAACATCAGAAAAGAAATGGAGAAAATGACTGGCTAAAAGACTGTAAATCTGAAGTCATGACTTGTGAATACCAAACAGAGATCAACAAAAACTGTGAGAACTTTAGAGCCACAACTGGTAGTGGTGCTAATGCTTTGAATTTTGATCACATCTCTCAGTTAAGCTGAAAGTCTGATCAAAAGGAAAGAATCGTTCAAAAAAAAAGAGACAGTGGACCTGAAATGGAGTCATCTGTGCAAAGCCCCATGCCAGCAAACTAAGATGTAATAGGGAAGCTAATTGCAATTTCAACCTCCCCCAGGAATTTAAGGAAGTAAATCTTAAATTAGTCAATCTGGAGTTTTGTGGTCAGCAGTAGTGAGGTAATTCACCTGCTAGACCCCTTCCAACCTCCAAAGAAAAATGAAATAATCTGTTCTTTCCTTCTCCCTTCCCTGTCTGCCTGTAAAAGTCTCCCATTTTGTTCAGCTCTTTGGAACTCCTTTCAATTTCCTACTTGGGATGCTGCTCAATTCATGAATTGTTGAATAAAGCCAATAAGATCTTTAAAAAATTTATTCAGTTGAATTTTGTTTTTTAACAGTCCTAATATTATCTTGATCTGATTTGCTCCCACAGGTTGATACATCCTGGGAAACTTCAATTTTTTAATATTAATAACAGTTTCTGGTAGTGTTTTGTACCCATTGTCCCTGTCGTATAACAGTGATTATAAATGGAGATTTATTTTCTTCGCTTGGCTGCAAGGAGACCATTATTTATTCTCTGTCAATGTTCTTGGCTGTTTCTTTTTAATACCCTTTGTTGGATCTTCCTCACCTCCCAGACCACTAAACATTGTGGTTTTCCGAGTTTAAATCCTGAGACCGCTTCTCTCCTCTTCTATTTACATTCGTGTCTTGGATGATCTCATTCAGGCCTATGGCTTTATAATACCATCTCTATACGGAAACCTCCTAAAATTAAATCTCCAGCCTTGAACTCTACCGTGAATTCCAGATTCAATCTTATTTCCTGCTCAACATCTCTATTTTGATGCATAGCAGACAGCTCAAATAAATTACGTCCCAAATGAAACTCTTGATTCTTAACACCTCCTAACCAGCCTGGCTCACAGACTTTTCCAACTCAGTTAATGGCAACTTCATTCTTCTTGTTACTTGGGACAAAATCCTTAGTGTCACCTGATTTTTCTTTACAACCCACAACACACATACACACATACATACATACATCACACATACCAGCAAATCCTGTTGGCCTTATATTCAAAATACAGATTATCCAGAATCTACCCACTTCTTACAGCCTCTACTTGTACCATCCTAGTCTAAAATCATCATCAAGTATTAATTTTCTAATTAGTCTCTTGGCTTCAACCCCTACCCACTTCTCCTCAGCTGTCAATTCTCCACCCAGAAGCCAGAGTGAACCTTTTAAAATGTAAATTTGATCATGGCACTCTTCTACTCCAAACACTTCAGTGGTTTCTCATGTCACTCAGAATAAAATCTAATTTCTTGGTCTGGTCTACAAGGCACACATGATCTTGTCCCTGCCTTCTTTTCTGATCTCATATCCAATTCTGTCCTCCTGTCTCACTCAGTACTAGCCACCCCGGCCGCCTGCTATACATTAAATTTAGCAAGCAGAATTTTGCTTTAGGGCCTCTGTATGAATTATCTTGCCTTGAATTGCTCTTCCTCTAGACACTGCATCTCTTACTCCTCTGTTTCATTCAAGGTTTGCTCAAATGATACCATCTCAAAAAAAATTTCCTTGGCCAAGCTACTCAAATAAGCCACCTTCCCATCTCCCTTCATTCTCTATTCCTTTACCCTGCTTTATTTGTCTTCATGTATTTCTTAAAAATTTTAATTTATTTAAAAAAATTTTTTTAACATTTTTTATTGAGTTATAGTCATTTTACAATGTTGTGTCAAATTCCAGTGTAGAGCACAATTTTTCAGTTATACATATATTCATTGTCACATTTTTTTTTGCTGTGAGCTACCACAAGATCTTATATATATTTCCCTGTGCTATACAGTATAATCTTGTTTATCTATTCAGCATATGCCTGTCAGTATCTACAAATTTTGAAATCCAAGTCTGTCCCTTCCCACCCCTCACTCCCCTGGGCAACCACAAGTTTGTATTCTATGTCTATGAGTCTATTTCTGTTTTGTATTTATGTTCTTCTTCTTTTTTTTTTTTTTTTTTTAGATTCCACATGTGAGCGATCTCATATGGTATTTTTCTTTCTCTCTCTGGCTTACTTCACTTAGAATGACATTCTCCAGGAACAAAGAAGATGTGGTATATTTATACAATGGAATACTATTCAGTCATAAAAACTGACAACATAACACCATTTACAGCAAAATTTTTAATTTATTATTCTCTCTCTATATATATATATGATTCAGAATAGCAGTAACTGTGTTCAATACTGATATGCCAGCATCTAGAATAGTGTGGGAAGGAAGAAAAGAATGTCTATTGAGTGATTCAATCAATGAATAATGTTGGACATAACCAGTAAGACTAAAAAAAATGTGCTATTATGGGTCAAAACCTTAAAGAAACCTAGAAGTGCTACAGTGTATTTTTGTAGAGCAGTCATTAATTTGGATATGTTGCTTTTCTGTTTTGTAAGTCACAAATTAAAGGAATTATTTAATTATTCCCCATAAAATGGAGTTATTTAAGAACATCTGAAGGCATATTGTGTTAATACATGTAACACTTGGTAGATATCTAATGAGCATGTTCCTACTGTAGTCACTCATCTCAGTAGACGTGATGATTCTGACCATTTTACCAATTTATATTATTCATATTCTAAGTTATACAGCTTAATATGCATTCATAATAAAGATTCCATGAGCTAGAGAGCTACTATTACTTTGTCCCCCCTAACTTTGTGAAATTTCCAATTGCATTTCAACTCATTCTTCCTTCTTTCAACTGTTTATACCATGATGGATATAAAATATATCTACCACTGTAGCAAGTATTGAATAGGTGCTTAGTAAATATTTGTTGAATAAAATAATTGCCAGATGCAAGTTTGTGTGCCCAACATACAATGAGGCCAAACAAATCAAAACGGAGTTTGGAGCACAGAAAGGTTTATTACAGGGCCGTGCAAGGAGAACAGGTGGCTTGTGCTCAAAATCCACAAGCTCCTTGATGGTTTTCTGGGAGAAAGTTTTAATAAGAAAAATGTGGGGTGTGTGACTTTCTTTTGTTTGGTTGGGGGTGAGGTAATGTGAAGGAAAAGCTGGGCTGGTCTAACAAGGTAACTCACAGGTCTAGGAATGTGAAGGAGAGGCTGGGCTGGGCTAACAAGTCTAAGTATTGGAGTACTGATCTGAGTTCTGCTGGACTAACTTGTAAATCTAAGTTAATTAGTGTTGGTTTGCTGTTTATGTTTTTTTGCTAGCCAGCTGGGTTTTCAAAGATACATATCTGGCTTTAGAATGTTGGTTTGCTGCCTCCCCGCCTTCACTTTTGTGATGATAATGCTGCTAAAGCTGTTCCATGCCTATTGGCCGAATACCCCAAGCTTGTACTTTACCCTATAAAACCTCATGTGCACATCTTGAAGGTGCTCAGAGCTTCGGAGCAGAAGCCCCTCTGAGCCCGCCGGCGTAATACATCTGAGTACTCCAACCCTCCGAGTGGTGCTTGTTTCTTGACTGGCCTGTCGTTTCTGTAACAGTAACAGGGCGGTGCTCTAGAAACCTTGTGCTCAGCCTGAAGTTCCCATCCTCCACCTGGGTGGGGGCCTCTGTTCCTGCGAAGAACTCAAATGTATTGTTCTGTGTATCCCTTGAGGATGCACCAGGACCCTGTCCCAAGGCTGCACTATTGTTTCTTGACTGCTTTTCCCTTGTTTCTGCATTCCCTTACTTTCCTAATTAAAAACTGTTTGAATTTGTCCTTTGGAACTCAGGGAAGGTCTGGGAGGCTAAATAAAGCCTATTCCCTACAAACACGAAACAAAGATGTAGAAAGGATTTGTACCACAGGGTCCTGCTTAGTTTCAAAAGCATAAATATGGTAATAATTCTATGTATTTGCCTCAATGTGATCTCAACCAGATATAGAAGTTGCTAACACTAAAGCTTATGTACTGTAGAGTCAAAAGGCAGAACGGTGGGTCTCCAGGGCTGGGGATGGGAGTGGGGAGTGATGGCAAGTGGGCTTAAGAAAAGTTTTGGGTATGATAAAATCTTCTAAAACTGGATTGTGGGGAGGTTGGATATGTTAACTGAAATAAATGCACAGCCTAAAAGTTGAGCGTTATGTTTTATTTGGCGGGAGGACTCAAGCCGGGATGACAGCCTCTCACATAGCTCTGAGGGACTGCTCTGAAGAGGTAGGGGAGGAGCTAGGATATAGAGGAGCTTTACAACAAAGACCAGGTAGTTGGAACATTAAAAGATTACTTGTTAACTAAAGAAAAGCAGACATCTCAAGTTAAAGAATTTAGTGCTTTTCTATGTACAGGAGGGAGCAAACATTTGGGCTGATTGAATTCATTCCTTTGACAAGCACCCAGCTATCTAGGGCCAGTATCCTGTCCTTTCTTATTCTGAGTCCCCTCAGGGTGCACCATTGTGAGTGGCTGCAGAGGCTGGGCTGCAGGCTTGTCTTCACTGGGGGTTGGCGGCAGCCGCTGATGACTTGATGGCTTCAGCATTCTTTGTTTACTGATATGGTTTGCAGTATTTTTCGTTCACAGATAATTTTATACATTTACTAAAAGTTATTGAATTGAATACTTACAATGGGTGTAGTTTATGAAATGCAAACTATGTCTTAATAAAACTATTTTTTAAAAGTATATGTAGAAGCTCGAGATATCACAAGTACTTCAAAGAACAGTGCATAAAAAAATTTAAAGACAAATGTAATTGTTTTCCCTTATGTTTATTTGGAAAAAATATCACATAAAATAACAATATATCTTTTGCAGAATGAAAAATCTTTTGAGTATTATCATAATGGGTGGTGAAGGGGAGCAGAATATGCCATCCCCAAATATGTATCTTTGAGGCTGATTATTTTTTTAAGGCTTCAGATACAGGAGAATCTCTGAAAATAGTAGGTGACCTTTTGTGAGGGAAATTTACATTTAGAAGAAAAATCTCCATTTGTAAGGGTGTCCCCTTCTCCATACCAGTAAGAGGAGGATGACTAAATCTCTAAGAACTCTTGTTAATGGAAAAAGCAGGGTCTTAAATCTGCATAACAAACATACCCTTATTTACAGTGCTTTTCCTGTTCACCCTGACTCCCCACCCCCAATACCATCTTTTGTCTTTAGCTGGAGATGGTTTTTAAGCTTGGGCCATTTCAAGGAGTTACTCAGTTTTCCTGTGTCTCTCCCATGTATATAGGATGTAAGCATGTTTTTAAACTTCCGTTCGTTTTTCTCCTGTTAATCTGTCCTCTATTGCAAGGAAAGCGGTCTAAAGCCAAGAACATAGGATGGTAGAAGGAAAATGATTTGTCCCTTTACAGTTGGGAGTAATTATGAAAAGAAATTATTTGATTTCTGTAAGCAAAACACATAAGAATTCTGAATATAATTTCATAAAAAAATTTTGACTATTTTGATTCTATAATACAAAATTACATTTACATTTTAATCAATTTACATGTTAATATACAGTTGCTCCTCAAACACAAATATAATATATGCTATTTATATACAAGCAAACCATACTTTTTCTCACATAAATGCTTAAAATTGAATAATAGCATTTCAAATGGGAAAAATAAAAGTCTATATTTATTAAATATCTAAGATATACAACAGAATTTAAAGTAAACTTTATAATGCAATATTTAATAATACAGTAATCTAAAATAATTTTTAACTTAAAATTATTTTTACATAATCTAACTATCAGTCAGGGTTCTCCAGAGAACCAGAACCGGTAGGAGATATGTATATATTGAGAGAGATTTTTTTTTTTAAGGAATTAGCTCATATCATTGTAGGGCTGGCAAGTTCAAAATTCATAAAGGAGACTGGCAGGCTGGAGACTCAGGCAGGAGTTGATGCTGCAGTCTTCAGGCAGAATTTCTTCTTCTCCAGGAAACCTCAGTTTCTATAGTTTTTGTTCCTAAGGCCTTCAGTGGGTTGGATAAGGCCCACCTATATTACTGAGATCATCTCTTTTGCTTAAAGTCAGCTGATTGTAGAGGCTAACCACATCTACAAAATACCTTCACAGCAGCGCCTAGATTAATATTTCATTAAATAACTGGGTACTACATCCTACCCAAGTTTGCACATAAAACTAACCATCACAATCACTGTGTATGCAAAAATTACAAAATTTTTTTATATATTCCCAAGAGGATTTTTAAATTATCAATTAGTATAGAAGGGGTTCAATAATAATACATAAAACATGTTGGAGGCCACAATCAAAAGCAATGACTTCTCCAAATTTTCTTTTTATATTCCCAGAAATTTGTTTTAAAAAATCATGACCAGAAACTCTAATATCTAAAAGGAGTAAAAACAAAGCTTTTATAGTGAAGATGTGAAGACTCCCAAAGCCCACTCATTTAGCTTCCTGTCAATCTTGACAGCAAGCACTGCCATGAGAACCCTACCATCCCTCAAGGCACTTTTGAAAATTGTTGATATGCCCAAATTATAAACTCAAATGCCTCTAGGAAGAAGGCAAATAACAGAAATGAGTGAAGCCTATCAGGAACTGGCACTTGTCTGCATTGACATGAACACAATGGGGAGCAGTGGGGACTGTGGTATCCTGGAATGGACAGATCCTGTCTGAAACACAGCAGCTCCTCAGCTCTTGCTAATTGGTACCCTAAAGGGATGCAGGCACCATGTCGACAGATCTAATTTTTCAATTGCTGGAAATCAGGATTTTTATGAATAAATAGCACCTTGACTTAAAAATTTTTAATTTTAAGATAATTAAATAGGGTATTTTTTTTTCTAGAAATAGATTAGCAGCTGATACTATTCCCCTTACTCCCTCCTACACATACACACACACACGCACACACACATTGTTGCAGTTGTACTCCATTAAATAATTCTAGTTTTCACAAGTTTTTATCTTCTTTCATGAATATACACTTTCAAATCCAACTGAGGAATAAAATTGTACTTTGGTAATTTATAGAGAACATAAAATACTTGCTTACTTATAAGGAAGATATAAAAAATTATTATTGAACATTTATAGGGAAAAGATTGTTCACATTTCAACAGCTGTTTTCTTCTTTTTTTCCTAGTGAGGTGGTGATTGTTAGTTTCCTTTCTTTATTTACTCTAACAAGGCATATTCAATTTTCTCTCCCATTCAAAAAAAAATGCACTGCATTATGATTACTTGAAACATAATAGAGTAATTAGATAGAAAAGTTGCATAGAATTTTTATAGAGCTCTCACTTGGTCATGTGAACATGTTCAAGCTTGCTTTGCATTGGCCAAATTCCAACCACTGCAGCAGCATCTGTTACTAGCCAGGTTTATCTATCCTTTCAATTCAAATTGCATAACAGAGCACAATTATGTAGGATTTGGGGCAAATATTTTCTATTTTTTTTTTTACTGGACAGGAAACAGTACTAAACATGTCAAAATAACAATTTTGGAAAGAAAGATATAATTTGAAACAGAATGAAAAGCTTTTGATCTATACTCTTTGCATTTTTGTATTAAGTTAAAAGGATAGAAATGATGAAATTCTGCACAGTTCTCAGCATGTCATACCCAGCACGGCATGCTTGAAATGTGATCTTTGTTTCAGCTTGACCACCCAGTGAAATACACATGAATAAGAGATGTCTTTATACCGTGTGTGCTATTTAACAGAGACACCTCCAGACAAAGGCTTTTGCAAACAAATCCATGAAAGGGTTTGTATTCAGAAGGTTTTGCCTTGCTCTGCATTTGTACTTGGGGTAACAAAATAGAGTAAGGTACGTAGGGCTTGTCAGAGGCTTGAGGTAATTCATAAAATTGGTTTGCTCAGACATAACATCTATAGTCTTTTATTTCCCAAGAACATAACTAGCTAAATTATTTGTTAAGAAAAGAAAACAATAATTTTGAGTTGCAATTGTAACGACAATCTTCAAATCTGATGATTAGGCAGTAACTTGGATTTTTCTCCCTCATTTACAACTCTGTATTTCTTTTTGCAAATTATTCATCAATATTCTTAGAGGGAGAGTTAACATACCTCAGAAAATGAGGCTTACATTTTTGCAATAAGGAGAAAAGAAAGTAGTATAGATATGTGGGTTGCTATTCTCAGACTTCATTGTGTTATCTTTGCTAAAATAATGACACATTCCCAGGTCCTAATATGTACTCAATTTTATGGGAACCACTCCAGACCCAATTATTATCAAGATAAAATGTGAATTTGTCAGAATGACATGATTTTTGGTGGACTGCAGCAAGAAACCTTCCATGACCAGAGCCATCCTTAATCCAAATACATAACCAAAGCATGACAGTTTTGCATGAAATTCAAAGTAACCTAAATCAAGTCTTTGGTTTAATGCCTTGTGATCATGCAAATCCACAGGGATACACTTGAGAGTATAGGTTTCCAGACCTTATACCAGAACTACCGAATCAAAATCTCTAAGGGAGGGATCTGAATTTTTAAATTTTTATACAAGATGTTTGGGAAAAACTGTTATACCTCAAATGATATTGTGCCAAGAAAAGACTGGATGATAATTGGAGGGGGGTGGGCACACATTTTTTTATCCCAGCTGGGACACTTTGAGAGAGAAAGGGGGTATTTTTAAAAATTATACCAGAACATAGGCACAAATGGGATCATTCTGGGCAAATGGGGATCATTTGTCAATCTAATATTACTTCACACTTGAATATCACTTTTTTAAATAAATAGACTTTAACTTTTTGAAGGGTTTTAGATTCATAGCAAAACTGAGGGGAAGGTAGAGAGAGTTCCCTTATACCCACTACCCTCCCCACACACACACAACTCCCCTCATTAACAACATGTGGTACATTTGTTACAGTTGATGAGCCTATAATGACACACTATTATCACTCAAAGTCCATAGTTTACATTAGGGTTCACTCTTGGTGTTGTAGATTCTACGTACAAATGTATGTCATGTATCTACCATCAGAGTATCACACAAAATAGTTTCACTGTCCTGAAAATCCTCTGTGTTTTGCCTATGCACACCTCCATCCTCCCTAAGCCTAGGCAACAACTGATATTTTTAGTCTCTGTAGTGTTTGCCTTTTTCAGAATGTCATAGAGTTGGAATCATAAAGTATGTATATATCCTTTTTAGATTGGCTTCTTTTACTTAATATACACTTAAATTTCTTCCATATTTTTTCATGATTTGTTAGCATATTTCTATTTAGCTCTAAATAATTTTCCATTGTCAGGATGTACCACTTTATTTTTTTTTTTAATCCAATCACCTACTGACAAATATCTTAGTTGCTTCCAAATTTTGCCAGCTATGAATAAAGCTGCTATAAACATCTGAGTGCAGGTTTTTGGGTAGACTTAAGTTCTCCATTCATTTGGGCAAATATCAAGGAGTGAGGTGGCTGGATCACATGGTAAGAGTGTGTTTACTTTTGTAAGAAACCACTGCAAACTGTCTTCCAAAGTGGCTGTACCATTTTGCATTCCCACCAGCAATGAATGAGAGTTCCTGTTGCTCCACATCCTCACCAGCATTTGGTGTTCTCAGTGTTTTGAGTTTAGGTCACTCTAATAGGTGTATAGTGGTGTCTCATTGTTTTAGTTTGCAATTCTCTAATGATATATGACTTTTAACATCTTTTCATATGCTTACTTGCTATCCATATGTCTGCTGTGGTGACATATCTGTTTAGATTTCTGCCCATTTTTAAATTGGGTTTTTCATTCTCCTGTTGTTGAGTTTTAAGAGTTCTTTGAAATTTTGGGTACAAGTCCTTTATCAGATGTGTCTTTTACAAATATGTTTTCTCAGTCTGTGGCTTGTCTTGTCATTGCCTTGACATTCTCTTTTGCAAATCAGATTTTGATTTTAATGAAGTCTAGCTTATTAATGATTTCTTTCATGTATCACACTATAGGTGCTGTATCTAAAAAGTCATTACTACATACAAGGTCATCTAGGTTTTCTTCTACATTATCTTTTAGGAATTTTATAGTTTTGCATTTTACATTTATGTCTATAATCTTTTATGAAATTACTGTAAAGGGTACAAGGTCTGTGTCTAGATTCATTTTTTTCATGTGGATGCCCAGTTCTTCCAGCCAGCATCATTTATTGAAAAGACCCTTTGTTTCATTTCATTGTATTGCCCTTGCTCATCTGTCAAAGATTGGTTGACTCTATTTACGTGGATCTATTTCTGCACTCTCTATTCTGTTCCTTTGATCCACTTGTCTATTCTTTCACCGATACCCCATTGTCTTGGTGACTATAGCTTTGTAGTAAGTCTTAACTCAGGGGGTGTTTGTCCTCCAACTTGTTCTTCAACATTGAGTTGACTATTCTAGGTCTTTTGCTTCTCCATATAACTTTAGAATTAGTGTGTCAATATCCACAAATTAACTTGCTGGGATTTTGATTTTGATTGCATAGAATCTATATATCAAGTTGGAAAGAACTGACATCTTGACAGTCTTCCTATCCATAAACATAGATTATCTCTCCATTTTTTGAATAATTCTTCTTTGAGATCTTTCATTAGAGCTTGCAGTTTTCCTCATATAAATCTTCTACATTTTTTTAGATTTAAATATAAGTAGTTCATTTTTGGGGGTTGCTAATGTAAATGATAGTGTGTTTTTTAAATTTTAAACTCCACTTGTTCATCTGGTATACAGGAAAATGATTGATTTGTTCCAGGAAATTTTTTTGTATGTCAATTCTTTCAGATTTTCTACATTTTCTACATAGATGAGCATGTCATCTATGAATAAAGACAATTTTATTTCCAAATCTATATATATTTTATCTCCTTTTCTTGTCTTATTACATTAGCTAGGACTTCTAGTATGTTGTTGAAAAGGAGTGGTGAGAGAGGACATCCTTGCCTTATTCCTGATCTTAGTGGGAAAATTTCAAGTTCCTCACTATTAAGTGTGATGTTTGCTATAGATTTTTTGTAAATGTTCTTTATCTAGTTGAAGAAGCTCCCCTCTATTCCTAATTTACTGAGCACTTTCATCATGAATGAGTGTTAGTTTCTGTCAAATGCTTTTTCTGCATCTATTGATATTATCACATGGTTTTCCTTTTTTAGCCTCTTGATGTGATGGATTACCTTAATTGATTTTTGAATGTTAAACCAGTCTTGTATACCTGTGATTACCCCACTTGGTTATGGTAAATAAGTCTTGTTAGATTTTACTTGCCAATATTTTGTTGAGGATTTTTATATCTATGTTCATGAGAGATATTGGTCTACAGTTTTCTTTTCTTATAACATCTTTTTTCTGGTTTTGGTATTAGGGTGATGCTGGCCTCATAGAAAGACTCAGGAAATATTCCCTCTGCTTCTATCTCTGGAAGACAATGTAGAGAATTGATATAGTTTATTCACTAATGTTTGTAGATTTCTCCAGTGAACCTACCTGGGCCTTGTGCTTTCTGTTTCAGAAAGTTATTAATTATTGATTCAATTTCTTTAATTGATATAGGCAAAATTGTTTATTTCTTCTTATGTAAATTTTGGCAGATTGTATCTTTCAAAGAATTGGTTCATTTCATCTAGGTTATCAATTTTTTTGGCATAAAAGTTATTTATAATATTCTTTTATTACCCTTTTAATTTCCACAGGATCTGTAGCAATGTCCTTTCTGTCATTTCTGATATTAATAATTTGTGTCTTTTCTATTTTTTTTTTCTTAGTTGGCCTGGCTCGAGACATACTGATTTTATTGATTTTTTTCAAAGACATAACTTTTGGTTTTGTCAGTTTTCTCTATTGATTTCCTGTTTTCAGTTTCATTGATTTCTGCTTTGATTCTTACTATGCATTTTATTCTGCTTTGAATTTAATTTGCTCTTTTTTCCTCTAATTTACCAAGATATGTCCTAGTTTCCCCCAGCTACATTTGGCTCTGTTAAAGCCAGATTAGGCTCTGGTAAAATAGATTTTCCTGAGGGCTGGCCTTGATAAGAACAGAATGTTCTGGTGTATTTCAAAATAGTTTTCCCCTCCCTTTGCAGGAAACCTGAGGAGATTTTTGTCCAGTATTCACTGTGAGAACCTGGTAGAGCTCCTGGAGGTAATACTCACAAAACATGGGGGCCCCTGTGACCAGGTCTTTAAGATATTTTAATTTTCAGAGTTGTCTACTCTGAACCTCCAGCAACTCATCAATTACAGTTCAGATTTTCCTATCCAGGCACTGGTTCCTATGGAGGTTTCTGCTGGTGGGTTTCCGTTCTGGTAACTTGTGTTTCTCTGTATCCACCAGTCTGCCCCTCTAATTTTGGTGGCAACAGCTTGCTCTTTGACCTCACTTCTCTACCCGATTGAAGAAGAGGAGTTGATTTTTCATTTTGTTCAGCTTTTCACTTATCGTTAAGATGGAGTGGTAACTTCTAAGCACCTTATGTGCCAGACTGGAAACTGAAAATCTGGTCATTACTTTTCTTTCTATTTTCAAAGCTCTTTCAAGTGGAATCTTTGGTTGGTTCCACTGTGCTGTGCTGTGAATTAAGCTAAACCTTGCAACCAACACTTAGCACCTGAGGAAAGATAATTCACTAGAAGGCATACATTCTCTTCTTACACAGTGAAGGTTAGCTCCTGAAACTGTTCAATAGGATGCCCTCAACACCAAGCATCACAGCTCTTACGGAGAAACCTCTTGCAGTCTCCAGAGGTTTTGCAAATGATTCACAGGTGTAGCTGGTTTGACGAAACAGATGTGTTCTTGAAGAGTTGTGTGCAAATTGAATTTTTGTTAATTGAATCTTATTTAGAATTCATTTTAGGAGAGCTAGCTATTTAAAGTAGCCCTTTGGTGAATTCTTTTGTGAAATGAATAATTGCTCCTTAATTCATCTTTTTATGTAAATGCAAATTTTTATATGTGGCACTACCTTAGAGCTATGTATCAACTCTAGGCCTGTGTAGGAAGCATGGTATACTTGTGGCTCTTGGTAACAATACAACTCATCTTTCTATAATTAAAGAAAATGTTGTGTATAAATAGCTGAATACATCCTATATGCAGTGTTATGTTTGGAAACAGAAGTAGCCTAGAACTATGAACTTGAAGAATGGCAGCAATTTGAAGTAAAATAAACTGGATGCTCAGTCAACATTGATGAATATGACATTAATAATACAGATCCAATTGACACTGTACTGGTGATTCTGATCCTATAGGTCTAGTAGAGGGCCCAGGGATGTGTATTTTTAACAAACATTCTGCACTGCCTAACATAGTAGTCACTAGTTACCTGTGGGTATTTAAATTTAAATTAATTAAAATTAAATTCAGTTCCTCTGTGGCACTAGTCACATTTCAAGTGCTCAATAACCACATATGGCTATTGGCTACCCATATTGGATAGCACAGATTATAAAACATTTCCATCATCTTGAAATGTTCTATTCAACAGTACTGCAGTGATTCTAACAATGAGCAATATTGGGAAACACTGGTTTAATTACAAGAAGACTATCGTTAGAGTCAGGACCCTAAGGTTGTAAGCTCTACCAGAGAAATAACTTTCTGTGGTATTAGTTTATTTGTTGTTACAGTTGCCACTGGGAGCCATTCTGCTGAAAACTAAAAAGGTCTTGCCTCTTTCCCAACGTTAACCTTTATCATGCCGATAGTAATTTCATGCTTCTGCCTTATATATGGGTAAGACTACAAAATGAAGAGTGGTTTTCATTGACCACAAATGAAAATCAGTTTCATTACTTTAGAGGCATACCTCAAAGACTGCATGAGCACCCGTATAATTTCTGAAGAGGGTACAAATAGAACTGATAAATTCCAAGTCAAGTAATACATTTTGGCTGGTGATATTTTCCTTGGGTAAATTTAGTAGAAGACAGAAAATGTGTTATCGGATTCATATGTTGTATTAAAAGATATTATAGAACCTGAGAAAGTGCTCAGTATTTATAGCTCAGAACTTTGTTTCATAGACAAACTTGTATCCATCCTTCCCTTCTATTATAGATAAATGAGTTGAAGCATAAAAGCTTCTGATCTAACTGCTCTCTGCCTCAGTTTCTCTCTCCATAAAATAGGGTTAATAGTTCCCACGTCATTTGTGTGTTGTGAGGATTAAATAACACATGGTGAGCATTTGGAAGAGTGCTACCTACGCATATCAAGGGCTTAATACATTGTAGCTATTCCTGTTGTTAATGTTCTCATCAACTCCATCACACAGTTAATCACATACCTGGAAATAGGACTGACCTTGTTGACATTTTAGTCCTTCTATCTGTATCATGTTGTTTTCAAACACAATCTACCATATTCTACTATGTTACTCGACTCACATAGAGTGCCTAGGATCTCATCTGTATCTGGCAAGAGAGAAGCTGCTTGGAAAATCCATTTTTGTCCTGTGTTGACTTTTTGTTTTCCAGATCAGTTGACCTAAATCTTAAGAGAACCTGAGAACCCTGCAGACCCAGGAGTGGACCAGGCCTTAGGGCTCTGAAGGAATTTACAAGCATTATAAAATAGTCAAAATATTTCTGTTTTTATCTATCTATTTTGAAAAGAAAAGTATATAAAGTTTGCTTTATTTCCAGTAAACATCTATATAGGAAATGACCAAGCTCATATTATTTTTTCTTCTATTAATGCAGTCTACCTTGACAGGTAAGACTACAAACAAAATGTCACTTTCCTGGTTTAAGTTTAACCAGACATTTCAGTGTTTCTCACAAGGATTACATTTTCAGTATGGTTATTCTTTGACTTGTTTTCCAAGCCTCCAGCTAGTACTTGGTCTTACACTTGCATGTTATAGTCATCTTTCCTTGGTGAGGTCAGTGATTCTGACAGGATGTGTATCTTTCACTCTATAGTATATAAATTTACACAGCACCGTATCTGACTGGCAAGAAGTATCATGTGTTGTTATGGTAAACCTTTGTGAAGAGTCAAGCTCTTCAAATCCAGACTGGCGTAGAGCCAACCACAAGACTTCCACGCTAATAGATCAAAACCAAAGGAAAATAACCACATTATAGAGTAGATTTGAATTCAGTCATTTAGAAAAAAATCAAACCCTCACACTCAAAATACATTTAGAGATCAGGTAATTCAAAACAGTATGTTCTGAATAACCTCTTGGGAAACTATTGGGTGCGAGAGATAAAAGACTGCTTTGTTTCAAACATCTCCCAGACGTTTCCCATCTCTTATGGAGTCATAACTAAAGACCTTGATTTTTCATGTCCCCTGGGAGTAACCTCTGACTCATCACTTAGCTGCTCTTATGGTCCTCTTTCCCACCCACCTCACTCACTGCCTGGGCTCTCCCTACTGCTTTTCATGCCTCCCTTCTGTTCCTTCACAAAGCCCACGTGTCATTGCTCTGCCAAAGACTTAGTTCCTAGCCAATTACTGAGGAAGCAAATCAATTGGAGACATGAGAAAGAGAGAACCAAGATTTTTTCCTAAGCCTTCCTCTAAACCCCTGATTAGTGTTTTACCAGTAATAGCTTAGTTGGAAATCTCTGCTTTCCTTCCTTCTTTGGAGCAAGTTAAAATTGTATATGTTTGCCTGTCTAGTGTCAAGTTGTCTCAGGCTGAAATGATGTAAGGCATAATAAAGGGGTCCAATTAGAGAGCAGGGCTGGAATAAATTTCTAGGCTTAAGATGGAGCCACTCCTGCCAGGGGGAACCACATCAGCAAACTGAAATTTTGATAACCTTCCTGTCCTTGTCAATGCTCTTCTTGACCAAAAATGCAGTATATTCAGTCAGTCCCCAGATGCCAAGTCAACTCTGGGCTTTCTCATTCCAAATGAGGTTGACTAGGTGGCCCCAGCCAATCAGATGTTTTCTGTTTGTCTTTTCCTTGTTCTTTATTCTTTATCCTATAAAAGCGTTCTGTCTTCTACCCCGTTTTGCAGTTCTCCACAGACAACTGTCCACTTCAAGAAGTATTGAAGTTTGTTTGTATCACCTACAGTGTCATCTTTAATCCTTTTTTAACAATATTCATCAAAGAAAAATTAATTTAAATTGACTTTATTCTCTGTAGTACTCTCGAACTGCGCTTCGGAAGAGAGTTATTTGGAAGCTTGTTAATAGTACAAATTCTTGAACCCCACTCCAGAATCAGAGTCTGCAGAGTGAGGCCCTGGGAATCTAATTTTCTTCAAAATGTCCCAGGTGGACTTGATTGTGAATGGACTGACACTTGAGAACTCATTGATCCCTGCCTTCTAGATCCCCTCTCCACATACTGAGGTGGTAGGAGATAAAGCTCTGGGCTGATCATCAAGCCTGCTGACACTCCCCTAAGTCAGCACAGGTAATTGAGAGTTGATCTATTAACTTTTGAAAATTACATTAGAAGAACATAAAAGGCCCCAAGCAAGCAAGAAAGATGAGATTCTTGTCTAACAGGAGATTTTTTTGTATCTTATACAGTTTATCAACGAAAAAAAGGAAGGAAAAAAATTTTAATGCAACAACAGAAAGGTCACAACCAGACAGCTGATGAAAACAGGTTCTTATTGTTCTTAACCAAATTCAGATTGCTTTTACCTTGTAACCACTTAGATGATTTTACATTTTTCTTGCCTTCATCAGGCAGGCACACATTGGGAAAGTTTGCTTGTCTGTTACATCTGCATTAAAAACACTGCTCTCATCATGTATACTTGCCTACTGTTAAAAAGTAATTTTCATGAAAAAGGTAAAACCATGACCCTTATACAGATATAAAATGACCACATGTTTATGATTTTATTTGTCATTATTAATGAGGGAACTTGGCAGCTTTTACAACTGGTCCAAAGACAGATACATTTATACATGTATACATTTATAGATCCCAAATAGTGAACTTGCAAACAGAGGCAAACTAGCTTCTGATTTCTTCTTCTTCTTCTTCTTCTTCTTTTTTTTTTTTTTTTTTTTTTGCTGAAAGGCCTCTGTCCTTCCTCCTTAGGATAGAAGTCATTTGGAGGTTCATAGACAAGAAGAAAGTCATTTGCATCATTGCCAAGAGTTCTTTACAACTTACAGGATTATAAAATACCTCAAAAGCAATTGAAGACTAGAACCATATAAACTGGAAATATGTGCCCTAAACAATGCATAGCTTTCCACTGAAGCACAAATGTTTCCCTACACTGCTGAATACATGATAGCTCCCTATAGCTATTAAATCCTAACTTATCTCCATGACTTTCAAACTTCTCTTTAACCTTGTTTGCTTTATGCTGTTCCTTTGATTTGTCATGTCGTGTTTACTGACTTCCAATTTTTTAAAAAAAGGTCCTAGTTTTAGATGAATTTAATTTGATTATAAGATTAGTGCATATTCATTTTTGAAATTTTATAAAATACAAAGGAAAAAATGTAAAGAAGAGGATGAAAATTATCTGTAACCCTACCGCTTCTGGAGGAGGAGATATACTACAACACTATTCATGATCAAGGGAATTTGAAGACTTTATAAACCTATTGTCCCATGGCTCTCAACACCCAGTTTGTTAATGGTCCTGTCCACCTACCAGATGAAGACTTCTGCCCTTGCTGTGGCCTGGATTTCAGAAAGTCAGCACCTGCCATTTCAGTCTACCCCTTTTTCACTCCTGTCAATATGTCTGCAATGCAGACTTGGTCCTTGTGCTCCATCCTAACAAGAGAAGAAATCCCTTGTTCTTCTAAAGCCACCAATCAGTGACATTCCCATGCGCCTCTCCATGAAAGTGTAGCTGAGCTTCTACAGAAGGGCTCTCTAAGGCATTTGGGAAATTAAGAATATTGATCTAGTTTTTCTCCATTTGCTTTGGTTTGGAAAGACTAGGTCAATGCCACGTGAAATGTTCCAGGGGGGTTTTACATCAAGCTATGGCTGATGCTCAAAGTCCTGTACTAGACCCAGTATTTCTTCATTACCCTAGGGTATAAGCTGCTAGTCAATGCCATGCTTTTTAATCTGCAGAGCTAGAACGGTAAAGACGCCATGGGCCAGCGGCCTTCCTACACTCACTTCTACAAGACTTTCAATGTTCATCCCAACAGTAGCAAAGCTAGAGAGAACCCTCCACACCCTCAGATGCAGGAGCCAATGGCACATTGATTACCAACACGTGAACATACGCATGGAACACATGCTTGACCCTTATTGGTTGTCATATCTGTGTGTTCACGTTAAACATTTACAAGCCAACTCTCTGAAAACAAAAGGTTTGATCTGTAACATTTGCCAGTTTCCATGGTATCAATGGTCCCACCATGGCTGATTTTAAACTGCTGCTATGATGTCATCCATGGACTTGGGAAGAGATTGTGCTCAATAGGTGATCATGAGGCCAAAGGGGCTAGCTCTAGCAAAATTGCCTCCTACCCCCGCAACCCCCACAGAGATGTCTGGGTGTAGAGGACACTTAGCCAGAGCCAGCTTCAGAGATTGTCATGCTGATCTCACTGAGTGACCCACAAGACTTTTGTGGCTAGCTGGACTGTAAGTCATCACATCCCCTCCCCTTCCTTCTGTCCTTGGACTTGGGCTTAGGTCTCTTGTACAGGTATTCTGGCCCAGGTATGTGATGACTCAAGTGAGCCAGAGCCAGCCTCCTTCCACACCACTCACAAGAGGCTTTAGATCTCTGATTTATAGTAAACACAGGTTGGGCAGGAAAATTCCACCCCAAGTGGACCCCTGTGGTCTGGGGTCCTCTGAAATAACATTATCTATTCTCAGTGTTTATTCCTGGCATTAAAAACCCAGTATTAGGGTTCAGATTTTTCTGTTGAGGGCCTGGGACATGTAGCTATGGGCTTACCATGTAGGCCCAGAGAGAGGTCTTAATAAGCTGTTTTTCTTTTATTTTTTGTAGCTTTATAAAGGTATAATTGATAAGCCATAAAATTCACTCATTTTAAGTATAAAATTCAATGTTTTTGTTTTTGTTTTTGATTTTGTTTTCACTAAACTTACAGAATTGTGCAACCATGACCACAATCTAATTTTAGGACATTTTTATCACTTCAGACAGACACCCCATACCCATAAGCAGTCAATTCCCATTCCCACTACCCTCCCCTCTCAGCCCTAAGCAACCACTTTCTGTCTCTACAAATTAGGCGTTTCTGGACATTTGATATAAATGCAATCATATACCATGTGGCCTTTTGCATCTGGCTTCTTTCACCTATCATAATGTTTTTGAGGTTCATCCATGTTGTAGCATGTGTCATTCCTTATTCTTTGTATTGCTGAATAATATTCCATTTCATGGATACATTACATTGTATTTATCCATTCAAAAGCTGATGTTTGTAGATACTAACTACTATATATAAAGCAGATAAACAACAAGTTTCTTCTGTATAGCACAGGGAGCTATATTCAATACCTTGCAATAACCTATAATGAAAAAGAATATATATATATATATATATAACTGAATCACGGTGCTGTACACCAGAAAATAACCCAACATTGTAAATGAACTATACTTCAACTTAAAAAAAAAAGCTGATGAGCATTTGAGTGTTTTCTACTCTTTGGTTATTATGAATAATGCCACTCAGAACTTTTGTGTAAAAGTTTTTGAGTGGACTTATGGTATACCCCAACATACCTAGGGGTGAAATTGTTGGGTCTTAAGCTGCTTTTATACCTATCTGAGCCCAAACCGAGAGTACCTGCAGACTTATCTCAGAAAGTGGTACAAACAAAACACCACATTCATGACGTTGCCTCATCAGTATCAGACTGTCAATCACCTCTCCCTCCATCTGTCTGTATCCTTCTACTAGCTCCTCTCGCACTGTATTTCTCTGGTCATCCAAGCACGAGTTGTCATGCCTTCAGAATCTCACACCCAGCACTCATTTTAGAGTCTTGTATATTTCCTTGTAAGAGTCTGGTGTTTTTCTTACCTGTTCTTTATTTTCCCTGCTCTAATTCACATTATCCCAGATAAACTAAGCTTGCCATATTCCATAGAGTGGATGGTGACAAGACTTTACCCTAAGTTATTTACCTAGAGAGTGTCTTAGATTTAAGGAGTCTTAGGGAAAAGATGGAGGAATTATAATAGCCAGCAGCAACTGAATGTACTGCCTCTGCCCTGGCCTTTGTTGGCTCTGAGGCAAGCGTCTGTCTTACCCTTTTCCTACTGTAGGTATAATAAATTTTATTGACTTTTAAAGAAGACTTACTGTTGAAATAATAAATCTTTATAAAGAGAGTGTAAATAGGTTTGTATTATCCTTTTTATTGACTTACCAATATAACATAAGTACTTTTCAATTGAATAATTCTTCAAAAACATAATTTCAGTAGCCGTATCCTGTTCCCACGTATTGCTGTACTATAATTTATTTAACCATTTCCCTATTTGAGAGGCATTCAGGATTATTCACTGTTTTAAGGTGAGTGACACTAAGACATATTTTGCTGCATTTTAAATTCCTTCGGCTAGATTCTTTTTAGTGGATTTGCTGGTTCAAAGTTTGTGAATATTTTTAAAGTTTGTATTACTGACACAAAGGCCAAGGCCAGATTTAACTCTACCTCTAGCACGAAGCCTTCTTTAGTCCCTGTAGCCCAGTGACTTCCCTCTTTCTCTAAACCAATTGCACTTAAACAACTATGCATTACCCCACAGGGACTTCATGGAATTTTTCCAGAATTCTTTGTTTTCTTTTTCTGTCTTTTTTTGCATTAATGATTCAACTGCAAACTCCACAAGAATGGAGTCTATGCCCTTTATTTTATTTGAATTCTTCACCAAACTTTGTTTCAACTGCATGAAAAACAGAAATAGTATTCTCAATTTCTCAGAAAAACAAGCATTTCAAAGGACAAGTGGCACTCCTCTAAACACAGGAATTAGGAATTTGTTGACATTATAGCTCATTTGAGTCTGCTCCCTTAACCTTTTGAGTTTGATAGCCCTGTTTCTTCAATTACTAGATTTGCATATTCTAATAACCCTAGAAAATCTTAGCTTTTATGTTATAAACACGTCTCCTCTAGCCTATGACCTTTTGTACTTAAATTAGCAGAGTAGATCTAGCTAATCTTTCCTGCAGCTAAAACATACACCCTTCCTAATATCCTGAGTTCTCTCCATTAACCCTAAGAAAGGGTCAAAAGAATAGACAATAGTATAGGCCCCATATTTACTGCCATCCTTGATTTACTGAATAGTCATATATGAGATTATTTTTTCAGTCAAGCATAATAGAAAAAGCAGAGACCTAGAAATTAGGGAACATGGGCCTTAGTCCCAATTACACACTGAGTGTGTGAACATCAGAACGTCACTTAGCCTCCCTGGGCCTCAGTATCCTTACCTGTTGTGGTAGGCAGAATAATGGTCCCCAAAGATGCCCATATCCTAATTTTCTGAGCCTGTGAATATGTTAGGTTACATGACAAAGGGCTTTGCAGATGTGATTAAGTTAAGGGCCTTAACGTGGGAAGAGTATCCTGGGTTAACTAGATGGCTCTAATATAATCACAAAGGTTCTTAAAAGTGGAAAAAGACAGAAAAGAGTCAGAGGGAGATGTGACTTTGAAGATGGAGGAAGGGGCCATGAACCAAGGAATGCAGGCAGTGTCTAGAAGCTAGAAAAGGCAAGGAAATGGATTCTCCCCTTGATTCTCCAAAAAGAAACAAAGCCCTGCCAACCCCTTGATTTTGGCCCATTGAGACCCATCTCAGACTTCCGAGCTATAGAACTATAAGATAACCTATTTATGTTGTTTTAAGTCACTAAATTTGTGGTAATTTGTTACAGCAGCAATAGAAAGCTATTATACCTGTAAGGGAACGGGATGGATGATAAAATTTGTAGCAGGTCTGTCAGATGAGCATCATACAATTTCACATTTCCTATAGTAGTACTTAGCTATCTGTGAGAAGGAATGAGGCAGTCATTCTCAGAAACGTAATAGGGAAGAACAAATCTGACTCCATATTAGATCTGTTTCTTTTACTTTAGCCTTTGTATTCTATTGCTTTTGCTTCAAGTTAATCACTCATGGGATTTTGCTTATACCTTAAAGTATACATAATGGCCCATCTCTGGATACCCTGCCTCCCATGCTTGAGTGTTAAGATAAAATACCTTTGTTTAAGCTCACAGGAAACATCCTGACCAGGCCCACCTATGAACGGCTGTAGGAAGGAAGAAATTAACACATCCCCTTTGGAGTCCGGAATCAGAATATATTTGCAACAACTTATTGCCTCTTTTATGTTACCTCTTTATCCCCCTCCCCATCTTTGTTCTATAAAAGAACCTAACATTCAAACCCAGGCAAGATGGTTCTTTGGGACACTAGTCCACCATCTTCTTTGTCTGCTGGCTTTCTAAATGAAGTCACTATTCCTTGCCCCAACGACTCGTCCCTTGATTTAGTGGCCTGTTGTCTGGTGAGCAGTACCAGCTTGGATTCAGTAACAGAAATACTTGAATTATTTCTAAACAACTGAAGTGGTATTTAATATCCAAGTGTACTAAAAGAAAATAATTAAAAGGCTATAAAAAGGCTTATATTTAGTGGGTGATTACTTGGTAATACTATTTATACTCCTTTATTTGCAGATGATGAAATTGAGGCCAAGGGTAGTTCAGCGACTTGACCAAGGCTACAAAATTGAAGACAGGATTCAAATCTAGGCAGCATGACTCCAAAACCGAAGCTCATTATCCTCACCTCACCATATACTGCCTCCCAGGACTAGTGTAAGTGTGTGATGCTAGGGAAGCTTTTAGTGAGAAACAAGGCCTGGAAGATTCACTGGGCCCCTGGCATCTACTTAGGAGATTTTTAAGATCTCCAAAGTCACCATCTTACCCATCTTCTTACAGACTTTGAACCACTTGAGAAATGTGCACAGGATTCACATGGGAATGAAAATATCACCTGTCATGTTTGTAAATCTGACTGGCTTGAACTTGCAGCAACAGTTGGGCTTTCTAACACCAGCCTCCTGAACTGAACTGACTTCTTCACCAAACAGCAGAACCCAGAAGCCAGACCTTTCTCCAAATTTTACTAATCAGATGAGGCACTCCTCACTCCATGAGAAGGAGGGAAAGGAATTCCTATCAAAGAGGTCTATTTCTAGTACTCACCCAACTTGCTCTAGCAAAATGTTATAACTCTCTAAATCCTCTCTCCTATTTCAACTTCTGGATTTCTCTGAGCTTGGCAATATTTTGCCTCAAATTTGTTTTAGAGATAAATGTTCTAATGATCTGTTCAGGGGTATAAACGTTACTTATTTATCAACATAATACATTGTACTGCTTGTCTCTCCTCTTCCCTTGGGAACTATAGATCAAAATATCTGAGAGGTTACCTTCTTTCCTGAACACTGAAGCAAGTAATTCTTTTCAAAACTCAGCAGTTTCAATCGACCACTCTAGTTTTATGGCCAATAATAACACTTGTTATTATGTACATGAAGATAAGGATAATCACACTTATGCCTCAAGTCATAAAATGATCGTCACGAGAGTCAGGATTTTTTTTTTTTAATATCACAAGAGTCAGGAGTTCAGAATGTTTATATTTAAAGCTATAATTCTGTTTAGTTTGGGCTTCTACAGAAGTCTGGAGGTTAGAAAGAGAGCCATTATTAATGATGTTATTGTGAACAAAATACACCTGCACGGAACAGGTAGCATCACTGGATATGGGGTTGGCCAAGGATATTCTCTGCTTCTAGATTCTATAGACTATTTTTCAGGATGTTGAAGTCATCAGTTCAAAACAGTGACTAGTGATTGACTTTAAACAAAGCACCAGGACCTAGCCATTCTCAGAAGCTGGAACCCACATTTGAATCATTTTTCTTACATCTCAGAGAATCTGAGATAGGCAGGAGCTTATTACCAGCCCTTTATGCATTTCCTCCCAATTCTTATAGTACTTTCAAAGTTGCTGGTTGTTTAAAAAAATTCTTTATGAAAGGTTGGTCTGTGTGTAGGAACAGATTTAACTTCCTTAATTATGTGTTTCAGCTCTCAATGCCAACCCTATTCTGTTTTCAATTCCAAGTTAACCTTATAGCTAAGGCTAATTTTAAGCAACTTTTTTTCTTGATTAAATGAGCTTTACTGTGGTCATAAGGATCATATAAACTTCCTACTCATTCTCTACATAAAACAGAATATTATTGAACAGAACAGTGTACTTGAAGTGAAGAAAACAGAGTTTGTTTCTGTTAAGAGTAAGGCCATGACTGATCTAAGCTGTAATACAGAGAGAAATAATCTTCCAAGTTACATAGCCCAGTTGGGTTGAATCTACTGCATCGAAAAGCATTGCAATATGTAAGTACAAAGCATTTATGAACACAAACTAACTCTTTCCATTACCAAATTACCTGAACAATTTTTTGCATAAATTATTAGGCACTATGTTTACCAAATATAGCATATTATACAGATGATGAAAAAGAATACCAAATGTTATTATTTAGGAAGTATCCATATTGATAGTAATATATTGGTCATATTTAATTTCTTTCCAACTTAATCCTTCTACGATAAACAAAATAAATAAATTATATTAATTTCTTTATTGTGATGTTTCTAGATGGGCTTATTTGATTTGTCTCTTCTTTGGTACTTTGCACACCTTGAACCTGTGAATATTTTGTGTGTCCTGTTGTGTTCCTTTTATATCATATTTCATTTTTAAAGATAGGATGGCCAAATATTTTTTTTGAATAAGAAAAAAGCCACTTTAAATTGTGACTAGATGCAAATAGGCATAATTTGAATGTATATAAAACCTTTGACCATGTTTCTTTTGTATCGTTGTAATTCCTCCATCAATTTCTGAATTCAGTTTCTTTCAAAGAGAGCCTGAAACCTACATGCTACTAGGGAGGCAGAGTTGGACACTGAGATTTCTAATTTACTTTCTTTGACAGGTGAAGTCACATGTATCCAGAAATTGCTAGTACTTACTCAGCTGTAAGTACAGATGAGACCAGGGAGATTTTCTTGCCAACACTGGCATTCATTTGCTTTGAGGATTTTTCTCGCACTTCTCTTTTTCTCCGCTTACAATAGACGGCCTAGTTGTTTTAGATGGATTACACCTGTTTCTGAGCAAATCAAATACATTTAAAGCCTTCCCAACATACACATGGAATTTGTGAGCTGCCAAGAAATTCACTGTTTTCCAGAAAGTATAAATCTCTAAGGCATAGTTGGACAATCCCTGTTTCCTTAGTCTTGGCGATGCTCAGGGTTCCCCTCTTCTGTTTGTTTTGTTTTGTTTGTGGCTTGATGAATTGATCTCTTCATTAGGCAGAACCACCTGGAAGCTGAGGAACATGGTTCCCGTGGTCCTTGACTCTGTATCCTAGCTCTCAACCAGTGAGCCCCAGAAGAGCTCTGACCTCTGTCTCTCCATTCACTGCAGATGCGATCATCCTTTTACTTCTCATTAAGAGCAGTGATTCCCCTGCCTACATGCGTGCACATAATAGTTTTTTTAAAAAAATAAATACAAGAAACCTAAGAATCAGCAAGGCAATTTGGTAGTCTATAATCATCATTTGCCTGTGCCTCTGATTTTTCTTCCTTCAAATTATTGCATATTTATTCTAATCCTAGTTTCCTGTTCAGTCACAGTTGCTGTAATACCCTTTGCCATTAATTCTGTGTGTTTCTATATTTTTATTTCTCTAATTACTTTTTAAAAATTGATGTAGAGTTGATTTACAATGTTACATTAGTTTCAGGTGTAAAGTAGTAACTCAGATATATATATATATTCTTTTTCAGATTCTTTTCCATTATAGGCTATGACAAGGTATTGAATGTAGTTCCCTGTGCTGTACAGTAGGTCCTTGTTGTTTATCTAGTTTATATGTATTAGTGTGTATGTCTAACAATTTTTCTATAAAGATGGTTATTTTTATTTTTCTTGATGCTAGATGTGTCAAAAGGTGGCCACTTGTCCCATATCTGACCATTCTAATCACCACGTTCTAAACCCTTCTGCTCAGTATCTTTTTTTTTTTATATAATAAACCAGGTATTAGAGTTCTTTCCTGTTCATCACTAGAAAGATTGCCACTAAAACATAGCATCCTTCAATGTATTTGTAGGTGTTCAGCCATATGTTACTTAACATCATGGACATCTGAGTGGGTGACATACACCTTGAGTCAAAAAGCAATCATGTTCCAAAGCCATAAAATCTTCCAGCCCGTCTCTTCTACTTTATGCTGCCAGTCCATCCCTGGATAGTTAAAATCTCTTACTACTATTTCCACTCTGATCTCTTTATAAGCCTCTTTTTTTGTGCCCAAATCATTTTGCAGTCCACTTGTTCCTTTTCATCTGGGGGTTTCCAACATACAGTATTCTAGCAGCTGGTTTACTAAAATATGTCCCAACATGTCCAACTTCAAAACCCTAACAGTTCTGTGCTATTACAGGCTCTTCTTTATCCTCTACCATTCTAATAATAAATCCTTCAGGTATACAATTCCCACCCTCTATTGCTTCTTACCCCTTTGAATTGGGGTTCTGGTAAGTATAACTAGAGTAAGGACCTTCCACATGCTATTCCCTACTGATTTTAGTCAAGAACATACTATCTAGGTACTAAATTTGGTATCAACCAAAAGAGGTTTATGTAAATCCATTCTCTAAGAAAAATGTTATAGCCATTCTTAAAATTCTTGAAACTAATTTAAGAGACGTATAGCAACGGCTATAGTAACCATGAAGTCATAGCTTAAAAATGAACAGCATTCCCACCGATTCCACCCTAGCCGTGCCTTTGTCACTTCATGTCTATACTGGGACAATGGTTATGTAGTCAAGCTGCCTAACTACAGGCTCTCTCTGGCGTGTTCTTCCAGAAAATTACTGTCTGAACAACCTTCCTAAGACACCACTGACAACAAGCCATCGACAACAAGCCATTGCCCTATGATGATCTTACTAAGTGCTCCCAGTAAGTTTATATTCCTCTACCTTGCTTTTAAAAGTTTGTGGTGATCTGACCCATGACGTGTCCAAACTTATTTCTTACTAATACACAACCTCTACTCTGGTCAATCAAGCGTCCACAGTCTATGACCATTCCATTCTTTTCCATTCTATTAAGTGTGACTTTGCTCCCTGTGATTCCTCTCTACAGAAAATAATGCCTCTTTTCTCCTCTCTTAGACTGATAAAAATATTTTCCATGCTACAAGGCCCATTTCAGTGCCCACTCCCTACATGAACACTATTTTTCAACACGCAGGAAAGCAGAAAGTAGATATCCATAGCTCACCACCTAGATTCTACAACCAATTGACATTTTGTTTTGTTTTATTGCACACGTATCCATCTACCCATCCTTCCATCCATCCGTTAATCCATCTTATTTCTGGATGCATTTTGTGTGTTAGATATCAGTTCAATTCACCCCTAAAAACTTCATTATATAGATCATTCACTAGAGTTCAATATTTGGTTTTGGTTCTTTTTGTTAGGTAAAACTTGTATACAGTGAGATACACAAACAGTAATTGTATAATTTGGTGAGTTTCGACAAATGCAGGTGCCTGTATAACCCAAAGTCCTAACACAATATAGAACATGACCATCACTTGAGAAAGTTCCCTCGTGCTCCTTCACAGTCAATCCCTGTCCCCAGCTTCGGCAGAGGCAAAATTGTTCTGATGATTTCTACAATAAGTGAATTTTCTTTTTAAGAATTTATTTAGATGGGATCATACTGTTGATACTCTTTTGTTTAAATCTTATTTCATTCTGCATAACGCATTTGAAATTAATCCATGTAATTGTATATATAAATAGTTTCTTTTTATTGCTGAGTATTTATTGCTGAGTATTGCATTGTTTATACTTTCTTGTTGAAGAATACCTTGAGCTGTTTCCAGGTTTCAGTTAGTATAAATAAAGCTACTTTCTTGTACAAATATTTTTGTAGACATATGTTTTCATTTCTGTTAGATAAATACCTAGAATTGGAATTGCTGAATAACAGGGGTGGTATATAGTTAGGGTTTCCTTCTAGATTTTGGTGGTTATTTTGGTGATGTGCTTTGATTTTTGTTTATTCCATTCTTTCTGTACACATGATTTTTTTTTTCATGATTAAATATACAGAATATAAAATTCACCATTTTAACCATATTTTAAATGTACAACTCAGTGGCATTAAGTACATTCACAATGTTGTGCAACCATCACCACTATCAATTTCCAGAACGTTTTTCATCAACCCCACAAGAAGTCTTGTACCCATTAAACAATAATTCACCATCCTCTCTCTCTCTTCCCTAGCCACAGGTAACCTCCATTCTGTTTTCCATCTTTGTGAATTTGCCTATTCTAGGTACCTCATGTAAGTGGAATCATACAAAGTTTGTCCTTTTGTGTCTGGCTTATTGAACTTAGCACAATGTCTTCAAAGTCTATCCATCAAGTTTAGTTTTATGAGAAGCTACCAATTTTACGCTCCCACTAGCAATGGATGAGGGTTCTGTCTGCTTCACATCCTTGCCAACATTTACTGTAATCAGGTGTTTTAATTTTTAGCTATTCTGCCTACTTAAGCTCAGTTTGACTATATGCTTTTCAGAATTCCTGTTGCTTTGATAGTCTGCACCACACAATTTAGATTGAATAGTTCTCTAAGCATTCTGTGTCTATGAATTCCTTTCCTCAGATGGACCTCAAACTCCTTGAGATAGGAACTGTGCCTTATACTGCTTTTATTTACTCTTTGTGCTACCTAACATTGGATCATGCTCATAGCAATTGTGACCATTTGAAAACACATTGAATTGGAACCGAGACAGAAGGGGATTTAGCTTTAATATACTAGTTACTGTTCTGTTGGCAGATTTTCTTATTGCAGGTTGAGGTGTTGAAATTTCAAGTTGTCTTTACTTCATTTTTGACCTTTCTCTAACTATGGACTCAAAAAGCATACTAGGAAATAACATGTCAATAATCTCTAAAGTAGTAAGCTGAGAAACATCTATGGTTGCTAAGGGACTGTTAATTAAGCCATAGATTTCATTTTGTTAACTGGTTAAATTCCTCCATGAATATAGATTCAGGAATAGTAACTAACAAAAAAAAAAAAAAAAAAAAAGAGAGAGAGTAAAAGAAGCAGAAACAAGGAAACCAGCATATTTACTATTAATTTCTAGGAGATAGCTCATTTTTTGACAAATTGAGTTCTTTAAATTTAAATAAAAAAATGATTACAAGCTGGAATATAGCTCATTAATACATATTATTTTTTTCTCTTTATGAATAGCTTATTATATATCAGGAAATTAAGCATTTAAATAACCTTATCTTCAATACCATGTATCACCTACTGCAATGGACTGAATTGTGTCCCCTCAAAATTCATAAGCTGAAGCTTTAACCACCAATTTGATGGTATTTGGAAGTGGGAGCCTTTGGGAGATTAGGTTTAGGTGAGGTCATGAGGGTGAGATCCTCATGATGCGGTTAGTGTTCTTATAAGAAAAGACACCAGAAAGCTGCTCTCTCTCCACCTAACCCACTACCATGGGAGGACACAGGGAAGGCAGCCATCTACAAGCCAGGAAGGGAGTCCTCACCAGAAACTGACTATGCTAACACCTGGATCTTGAACATCTACCACTAGATCTGTGAGAAAATTACTTTCTGTTGTTTAAGTTACCAAGTCTTTAGTATTTTGTTGGCAGCTCGAGCTGACCAAGGCTTTGCTTTTACCAAAGCTCTGCCCTTGACAAAAAGGCATTTTTCTCAGAAAACCACAAGTTAAAAGTTTTCAAGGAAAAATCCTGCTGGCACGTAGTACACTCTCAGTAAATGCATTTTGAACTTAATTGAGCTGGAAAAAGTCTACTTATATTGGCAAAGGCAATCAATTCATGCATCTTATGACAGGTACTTCAAAACAACTACTTATCCTAATGGCCACCTACCATTAGACATCAATTCCTTCCTAAGTAAAGCATTAGTCCTAGTTTAAATGCAAACACAGTTTTGAAGTTATATTAAAACAATGTCAATGTTAATAAAAATTAGTGAATGGGGAAAAAAAAAATTAGTGGATAGGATTACCTAGCAGGATCTGAAGAAAGGAAACACAGAAAAGGTAGATTTGTATTTGTCTGGGTGGATGGAGGTGGGGTGAGGAGTAAAATGGATGGAAGACATTATCTAGAATAGCAGTGGAAGAATGGCTACAATTTAAATATTGGGAGAATTCACACCAAATTCTGGATTTCAATTTCCTTGAAAAATCAGATCTAGAAGCACTGGGCTAACATTCTTGCATGTCAGTAACACCTGGAGTGACATGGTCACTGCCCCTTTCAAAAGGGCATTTGCTCTGTCTTTTCCCACTGTCTCAACCGTCCCCATGACTCTTACAACAGGTGTAACTTCATTATGGTATTGCCAAGCCCCTGTAGGCTTTCATTTTGCCACCCTGGTCCAAGACCTTGAAGGGATAGAGCTAAATATGACAATGACAGAGGGAGAGGAGACCTCTGGGCACTTAAGAGTGAGAGAGATTTTGAACACAGTAAGGAGGGAGGGAGACTGCTTAGAAAGGTGACATGGCTTGCTTAGGTAAAGTAAATGCAGGTGAGATGCACAGAACTTAAAAATCTGAGCCTTCATTTTCTGGAATGCCTCCTACCTATTTTCTATGTCCCTCTAAAAAATTGATTAGGGGACCATATTATGCAATTATTGCCATAAGCCACTTCCAATGGAGCACTGCATTTCCAATTTATTCTAACAATTTGAAAATAATCTGTAGTTACCATTCTCAGTGCTTTTATTATTCAGGATGAAGGTTAATCAAATTTTTTGTTGTTAATCTACCACATTTGTAATAACATTTTGAATAATTCAGAAGTCTGCATTTCAAATAGATTCCATACTTTCAAATTATTTTCACTGAGAAATACAAAGTAATGTAAGTGAGGTTGCAAAGACACATTAATGTTATCAAATGTAGTCACATACACCCAGATTTGCTATAAGGGGTATCTTATTTTTGTTGGCTTAAAACCTGAAGGAAGAGGTTGCCATCTCTTCAAGCTCGACTATCTCTTTGTGATCAATAGAGTATTTTTATTAACTGACATAAGTGCTTAGCATAGAGACTGAACAAAGTTAATAATAAATGTTACCTTTCTTCCCAGACCCACCCTCTTCCTTCCTACAGTTTTCTTACTATTAATTGAGATAGCAAAATTGAATTAAAACAAACTTAACCATACTCCACAGACAGAGACCCTTACCAACCCATATAAAATGCTGCTGAGAAATTTAGAACATTAGAGGGATTGTTGACTAGGAGAGCAACTAATCTTTCAAATTAAACATCAGTTTAATATCAGAAAGAAATATAGGAAATTGACAACCCCCAAATTCCCTTTTCTTCTGTTGCAAGCATCTTCATTGTAAGCATCTTCATTCCTTATCTGGAGTCTTGGGTCAAGACCTTTGTTCATTGGCAGGTACATTGTGGGAGATGCTGTGACTAATAACGAGGGTAGGAATTTTTGTCTTTTTATTCACTGCTGTGTCCTACAACTTAGCAAAGTGAAGTGCCCATCAGGTGGTAGACACTCAGTAGAACACGTGACTGCCAACCCTAGAAAGCATAGTTCATGCCCTTGAAGAGTTTGAAGCTGAAACAAAGAAATAACAAAGTATGACACAGGACACAACTGATTTACAAAATTACAGGGCATGAATGAGTATATTCAGATCTTTTACCACCCTAGTTTGTCTTGTTCTTCCACCACACATTCCCATTAAAGTTCATGGATGGGGTGAAATTAAGCCAAAGACAAGGAATGTGCAATTTTCCTTGATATTTATGACATTTCTCATCCCAGCTCACAGCTATGTAACATAGTGCTGACCCAAAGTTGCAAGGCCTTGGATTGCAGAGTTTTGTTGGGGGGGGGGGTTGGAAAATGTAGATTTTTTAATGCTTCTTTCTTATATTTTACTTTAGTCAAATAATTTCATCTAAATTTTTGTTCTTGAAGCATGAGAGATATGAGGGGATTGTGGTGGGCAGGGTCAGAAAGGATGCTTGATTCGATTCGTAATGTTCCAATGCATAGTGTTTGTGACATGTATATACGTTGCTTCCTTTGAACTCCAGCAAGAGGATCATATTTTTGTAATGCAGTTCTCAAGACATTGACCCCCACTGCTACAACTGCTGGCAGCCTGGAGCTCCCCACTCAGAGCCTCCTGTTGCCATACTAGGCAGCACTTTCAAATCGCTACAGTTGCCAGATCGCGTCTGTGTGCTGGGGAGGGGAACTTAGAGATGGGAAGGGCGGTATTTCCATTTGCCTTCAATTGTTTTTCAACATAGTGGGAGACCAGAGAGAAGACAATGAGCAAAGAGAGTAAATATATGAGCAAATGCAATAGTCCACTCCACATACCTAAGCGCTAAAGGGATTCTTCATACAGAAAACTCCATGAGAGCAGAAAATTGTCCACCCCATTCCTGCTCTAACTCCAGCACTTAGAACAGTGCCAGGCACACAGCAGATACCCGCAACATATTTGTTGAATGAATTCATTCTTCATAAAGGAGTGATTAGAATCAATGCAGTTAGTATACAAAGGCCATGTGGAGTTTCATGATGTCAGTTTTGTGTAAGAGAACAATAAACAGATTGGCTGGTAGGAGGCAGAGGAATGTGGCTGAAAGATATGAAATAAGGTTTCTAAAAGTAATGAGTTATATAGAGAGAAATCATATAATTTATTATCCCAACCTGGACAATCTGAAGAGTGAAAGAGGGCACTTAATAATCATTCCAGAAGAACATGTATAAATCCTGACTGTCCCAGGGAACTGGGATATATGGTCATTCCCTTTATATGACACAAAGTAAACTGAGTAAGGGCTTGGGCTGATGAAAATAAAGTTTGAGAAAGATTGTTTTACTTTCCACAATAGATATAGATTTGAAATCTGAAAGAGACAGAGACAATGGAAGACAGAACACCTACTAGAAGTGTAATACTTATAATCTAGGGATGATAGTTTGAGAATAGAGAGGAAGGGGTAGATCTGAAGGAGTTTGTGAAGAATCAAGCAGAATTGATTAACCAAGGAATATAAATGTTCAGTCATAATACTGCCTTCAGTGTTATTTCAAAAATATATAAAATTCAAGCTCAGATAAATTCTGCACTCCACTTAAGCTGTCTCCATACCTTCTAGCTCTAATATTGGAACACTTACTTAACCTCTCTGAGCTTCAGTTACCTGAGGGTCTAATGTAACTAAAAGTTAAGTCATCCAAATAAGCCTTCTCATACTTTCAGACCATATTGGAAATTCTAATTTGGTCCCTTAGAACTAATTTTTGTGTGTTTTTTCTTTTTTCATTATTCTTAGCCAGGAAATTTCATAAGTAAAATAATGTTTTGAGAATTATGGAAAATACCTTAAAACAAAACCAAAAAGATTAAGTTCCAACTATAAAATCAGGATTTTAAAAATCCTTCATGAATAAACAGTAAGATGACTCAATTTTGAGCCAAAAAAAATTTTTTTTTCGGGGGATCTTTCTACCAATTGCATCTTGTGTCTTTCCTATGTCCGAAAACTTTTCTGCTGAAAATCACAACAAAAATGGTTAGATTTGGAAAAATTTGAGTTCCTCCTGGTAACATTTGACTTTCAGAAAGAAAATGATTGAACAGAGTCTTTGAACAAGAGAAACCCTAGTTCTACTGGATAACTTTATTGCCCCTTTCCACCAACTCTGAGAACGCCTCTCCCTTTGCCTCATAGCAAACTGTTATGGGCCTTACAACCTCTGGCCATCACTCATCCATGTGAACACTGCCTTGTCCAGAAGGGTCTGACCCCTCTGATTTTCTACTCTTTTTCTCATCCAGAGCCCTGGGTTCAGCCACAATACAGTTGGCATTTTGCCTAAACTTCAGAAAAAGAGAATTTATTTTCTAATCTCTCCCTCTCATTTCTGTTTACACACTTGACTTGATGGGTAAATTTGTTACATAATTCTCTTTAGTGAATTTCTACCATAATTGCAGCTGAACATCACTGCTGGTATGGGGATCAGTGAAAAGAATAGTGGAAATTCTCGATAGCACCTAAGTGTCATGAGACTCTTCTTTCCCACTGTAGAAACTGAACCACTTCTGAGTTGTTGAAATTATTGCTAAATATATTTACAGTCTTTTTTACAATAAAAAGCTTTATTACTCTTATTATGGGCCAAAGAAATGCTTTAAATCTTGAGTTCTGAAGTAATATCTCCTGTCCTAAAAGCAATGAAGCTTTTCAAGAGAGAGGGAGAAAGAAAGTGCGTTCTGAAAATGTAGTTTATGGTTTCAGAATTTTGTTACAATTTTGGTTCATATATTTTTACTATGTGTAACCTTTATATGTAAATTAAATGATTATGTAAGACAGTGCACTATTTTCATAAAGTAAGAAATGATTTTATAGCCTAAAAGATAGAGGAGTATAAACCAGTAAGGCAGCTCTGCATGTGTTTGATGGTTATGAAATGACCTGTTTGATTTTCTATTACAGACCAGCAGATGATGCTGCCCTGGCCCACCAGACCCAGACTGCAGGGTAGCTGACTTCTCATTAGGGAGTCCTATGGTACAGAGTTCATTCATAGCCTGTAATAAATAAAGTGCATTTAAAACCTCATGTATAGAAACAGCCTTCCATTGTGAAAGTGGTATCATAAAAAAGACTTTTATCCTTTGAAATGCTATTGGAGAAGGAAAAAAAATTTATTTTCTGACTAAGCCCTGACAAATGAGTTTATCATTTGGCCATATGGGATAGTGTATGCACACATGTCCAGATAGTCAAATTCATTCAAATTGGTCCAGGCAGACTGATTCATCAGTTCTTCGGAGGGAAAGCCCAAGCTGAGTTAAATAAAGTGTTCAAATAAAAGCACTTTAATTACCTCAGGGGAGAAGTAGAGAGAACTTGGCCTCAAGTCTTAACAGAATTCCGTAATGGCTTTAGTGAGTAGAAAATCATTTGTGATTAGGACATTCATTGTACACAGAAGCTTCAGCAAAAGTAGGAATCCTTTTCATCTTCTCACTTACTCTTATTTATCTATTTGCTGAGCAGACTGTGTATACGTCCATAGTACAGACATACATTTAGGTCAGGCAGGTGGAGATTATTGCAGATTCCAAACTAATGGAGTTTGGGTTAAGGAGGTTTTACTCTCTCTGTGTACATGACAGACACAAGCAGTAAAGAACAAAGTGTGCCACCTGTACCTCAGATTTGAACTTATTCTGTTTTCCTCACTGCCAGTGCCATAAATTTTTCCTGTGATATTGGAGTCGACCTATTTCTTTCTGTTTCCAGCATTGTCCTTTGTGATAAAAAAAGTGTGTGATCAGAATTTTCTTAAGAATTTGTAGATATGTGAAGCAAGATATGCCTGGTTATAATTTTCTCTCTTGTGATGGTCATCTACTGTAATTATGTCTTTATTGAACACCAGTAACTCAGAAGAGGTGACACAAATTATATTTATGATACTTTCCTAGCTACCTTAAAGTCTGTAAGTGAAATGATGCAGAAAAGGTCAATGAACTGGGAAGGTATACAGAGATGAGACATGTTTGAAAGAAAAAAAAAAGATTTAGAGAAACTAGTAAGAGAACAAAATAGAATTTAATGGATTGGAGAGATTCTAGGAATATGGCAGAGTAGGAAGCACTAGGAATCTGTCTCTCCACCTAGACAACAATTAATTACACTGGCAGAATCTGTCTGATGTTACTACTTTGGAAGTCTGGAATCTGTCTTATGTAACTATTTCGGAACTCTGGAATCTATTGAGCAGTTGCAACTTCCAGGAGAAAGCTTGCATGGAACATACAGAAAAAAATCCTAAAGAGTTCATAAAAAACAGCAAAGCTGTAGGATATAAAGTTAATGCTCACTAGTAAGATGCACTTCTATACATTACCAATGAACAATCTCCAAAGGAAATTAAGAAAACAATTTTATTTACAATAACATCAAAAAGAATAAAATACTTAGGCATTAACTTAATCAAGGAGGTAAAGGACATGTACGATGAAAATTATGAAACTGCTGAATGAAATTAAAGAAGACATAAATAAATGGAAAGGCTCCTATGTTCAGGTATTGGAAGACTTAATTTGGTTAAAATGCCAATACTACTCAAAGCACTCTACAGATTCAGTGCAACCCCTATCAAAATTCCAATAGCACCTTTTGCAGAAATAGAAAAATTCATTCTAAAATTTATATGAAAGCTCAAGGGGCGCCAAGTGGCCAAAACAGTCTTGAAAAAGAACAAAGTTGGAGGGCTCACTCTTACTGATTTCAAAACTTACTAGAAAATTACAATAATCAAAACAGTGTGGTATTTGCATAAAAACAAACTCATAAATCAGTGGAATAAAACAAAAAGCCCCCAAATAAACCCTCTCATATATCGTCAAATTATTTGAAACAAGAGTTCTAAAACCATTCAAAGAGAAAAGGTCAGTCCTTTGAACAAATGATGCTGGGAAAGCTGGATATCTACATGCAAAAGAATGAAGTTGGACTCTCTTACCTAGCATGATATAAAAAAATTAACTTAAAATTGATCAAAGACCTAAAGCCTAAGAGCTAAAACTATAAAACTCTAAGAAGAAAATTCGGGGGAAAGCTTTACAACATTAAACTTGACAATAATCTCTTCAATATGACACCAAAGGCACAGGCAGCAAAAGAAAAATAGATAAAGTAGACTTCATCAAAATGAGATGCTTTTGTGCATCAAAGGACACTACCAACAGAGTCAAAAGGCAACCCACGGAACAGGAGAAAATATTTGCATATCATATACCTGATAAGGGATTAACGTCATACTATATAGAGAACTCCAAAACCCAACAACAAATGAATCAATCTGATTTAAAAATGGGAAAGGACTTGAACAGACATTTCTCCAAAGAAGATATACAAATGGCCAAGAAGCACATGAAAAGAGATTCAGTGTCAATAGTCATTAGGGAAATCACCATACATTTGATCTCTTTACCCATTTCACCCTCTTCTTCACCCGTCCCCCTCTGGTAACCACTACTCTGTTCTCTGTATCCATGTGTTTGTTTTTGTTTGGCTTGGTTTGGTCATTTATTTTATTTTTTCTTTTGCTTGCTGTTTATTAGTTTTTTTTATTTTCCACATAGGAGTGAAATCGTATATTTGTGGTGAGAACATTGTAAAGTATACAGAAGTAGAAATATGTTGTACACATGAAACTTATAGAATATATAAATCAATTTTACCTCAATTAAAAAAAGAAGAAAAAAAGTCCACAATGAGATATCACCTTCCACCTATTAGGATAGCTACTATATATTTAAAAAAAAAAAAACTAAAACAGAAAATAACGTGTTGACAAACATGTGGAGAAATTGGAACTCTTGTGCATTGTCAGTGGGCATGTAAGATGGCACAGCCTCTGTGGAAAACAGTGTGTTGGTTCCTTAAAAATTAAAAATAGATTTGCCATATGATCCAGCAATTCAACTTCTAGGTATATACCCCAAAGAATTGAAAGTAGGGTCTCAAAGAGATATTTGTATACCCAGGTTCATAGTAACATGTTCACAGTAGCTAAAACATGGAGGCAACCCATGTCCATCTGTTCATTGACACATGAATACATAATCAAAATGTGGTAAATGTATATACAATGGAATATTATTCAGCCATAAAAAGGAAGAAAATTCTGACATATGCTAGAACATGGATGAACTTGAGGACTTTACACTAAGGTGAAATAAGCCAGTCACAAAAAGACAAATACTGTATGATTCCATTTACATAAGGTACCTAGAGTAGTTAAATTCCTAGAGACATAAAGTAGAATGGTAGTTACCAGGAGCTGGAGGGATTGCTAAATGGGTAGTTACTGTTTAATGAGTAAAGAGTTTCAGTTTTGGAAGATGAAAAGTGTTCTAGAGGTGGATGGTCATGATGGTGGCACAACAATATGAACATACTTAACAGGACTGAACTATGAACACTTAAAAATGGTTAAGATGGTAAATTTTGTTACCAATATTTTACCACAATGAAAAAATTGAGGAAAGACACTTAATGGATTGTTTTAAGTCTCCATTATTAGGGACTTACAGAACTGGAGCTGAGTGGAAAGTTAGATTCCATCTAGTAAAATCCAGCCTTTTACAGGCAGGGAAACTGAGAAAAGTCAAGTGTCTTACAAATTTATGCTGCTCCTTAATGGCTGAGCTAAGCCTTCTGACTCCGACCTGGTTCTTTCTAGTAGCTGTTCTTATTCTAACCTCACATGCGGAAGTTTGAATTAATCTTACCTCTCAGATCATAGCATATTATCTTACTTGGTCCTCATAAGCTTCCTGTCATTAATTAATTAATTAATAGTCCCCACATCCATTCCATACTTTCCATCAACAATCATTCCACTGTGTTTACTATAGATGTGTTCTTGCAAAATGTGAATTTGGGGTTCATTCATTTTAACTTATTTGATAATATTATGTCCTATGTCATGGTATTTCTTAGTTTTTTCACTCAGTACTGTTTTAAAATCCATCCATCTTGCTACATGTACATTAATCCACTGCTTCTGACTGCTACATGGTTCTCCACATTCTGTACCCACCGCAGCTGATGCACAGAATTCCTCCACACTCCTTCCATCAATAATGCCATAGTAAATATACTTCTGCATGGTTCTATGGACCCCAGTGAGAATTTACCTGAGATACAAATTATAATTATTTATATTTAATTGAGTATGTTTAATTTGAAAAAGTATTGCCAGGTTGGGAATTTCAGTCTATAATTTCACTAGGTGGGGAAGTGTTCTTTATCCCTACATCATACCAATGTTTGACATCCAGCTTTTAAATTTTTTCCATTCTGACATATGTAAAGTGACTTCACATACATTTCTTAGATTAATGATTTTGAGCATGTTTTCATATGCTTATTAGAGTTTGGGGATTTATCCTCTGTACGTTTCCTATTCTCAGCATTTGCCCATTTTTCTGTTGAGGTTGCTGTCTTTCTCTTGTTGATTTATGAGTTCACTGTATATTTCAGATATTAATCCTTTATTGAATAATTTTAGACACTGCTTATGTCTTCTTTTATTCTTTCACTTGCAAGTGCACTTTTAAATTGTATCTTCATGGTATAGATATCCTTAATTTTCACATAATCAAGCAAATCAATTTTTTAGATTATGATTTGTGTTTTTGAAGTTTCAAGACATCCCTGAGTACCCCTAGGTCACAAAGACATTCTCCTATATTTTCTTCTAATAACTATAGTTTAACTTTTTACATTTGGGTTTGATAAACCTAGAGTTGACCTTTGTATCTAATGTTAAGTAAGGATCTAGTTTTTTTGTTTGTTCTGTTTTGCTTTTAATTTTTTTGTCTTAATTTTGAAAAAATGATGGATTCATAGGTAGTTGCACAAATAGTTGAGAGATCCCATGTGTTTTCAGTTTTCCCCAGTGGTTAACCTCATGTGTAACTATAGCACAATATCAAAAATAGAAAACTGAATTTGGTACAATCCACAGACCTTATTTAGACCACTTTTATATGCACTCCTGTGTGTGAGTGTGTGAGTGTGTGTGTGTGTGTGTAGTTCTATGCAATTTTATCACATGTGTAGATTGTTGTAACTACCACCATCACAATCAGAATATAGAACTGCTTCATTACCACAAAAATCCCTCCTGCTACTTACTCCTTTATGGTTCTACCTATCCTGCCCTTCACCCATCTCTCATCCTAACCCCTGGAAACTACTCTTCCTCTGTTCTCCATCTCTATAATTTTGTGATTTTGATTGTCATCCCATTATTTAAATAGAATAATCCAGTATGTAATCTTTTGAGATTGACTTTTTTCCATGGAGTGTAACACCCTTAAGAAACATTCAAGTTTCATCAATAATTTCTTCTTTTTTATTGCTGAGTATTATTCCATAGTATAGATATATAACAGCTTGTTTAATTACTTACCTGTTGAAAGACATTTGGCTTGTTTACAGTTTTTCACTATTATTAGTAAAAGTTTCTATGAACATTTTTGCACAGATTTCTGTGGGGTTATACATGTTAAATATCCTAGGAGTGGAACTTCGGTATCATATGGTTTAAACTTTTTGAGTTAACTTTTCGTTTAACTTTTTAAGGAACTGCCAGACTATTTTCCAAAGCTGCTGCACTATTTTGCTGTCCCTCCAGCAATGTATAACAGATCTAGTTTCTTCATATTTTTGTCACTATTTGATATTATAAATTTTTTTTTAATTTTGGCTATTCATATAGGTGTATCATAATATCTCATCATGGTCTTCATTTTATTTTCCAGAGAGTGATGTTGAATATCTTTTCATGTGCTTATTTGGGATCCATATATTCTTTCTGGTGCACCATTGGTGATATAGTGGTGAGCATGGCTGCCTTCCGTATATTCTTTTTGGTGAACTGTCTCTTCATGTCTTTTGTCCATTTTCTAATTAGATTGCTTGTTTTATTTCTCTTTTGAGTTTTAAGTGTTATAATAATAGTCTTCTGTTGGATAAATGGTTTGCAAATATTTTCTCCCAGCCTGTAACTGTCTTTTCATCTTCTAAAGGACATTTTTCTAGTAAAAATGTTTTAAATTTTGATGAAATCCAACTCACCAATTTTTTTTATGGATTTGCTTTGATGTCTATGAAAGGTTTCTTGTCTTCCAGTGGCAATTTTGGCAGTTTATGACTTTCTACAAATATATCTATTTCTTCTAGATTTTCACATTTTTATTGCATAGATTCATAATACTTTAAACAATTATATCTACAGTAATTTTAATTTTAAAAAGTACTTTGTTTATTCATATCGTTTTTTCTTTATCATCTTGGCCAAGCTCTGTCTATATAATTCACCTTTTCAAAGAATTAGCTTTTAATTATGTTGCTTTCTCTACCATTTGCTGTTTTTCGTGTTCTACCTCTGTTTCATTTATTTTGTCATTATCAACATCATTATATTCTACCTTCTCATTTGTTTTGTGTCTTTCTTTTGTTCTTTTCACAATCTCTTGAGTTGAATACTTGGTTCACTTATTTTTTCTTTATTTTGTAGTAAAAATTTAGCACATACAAAGGATATGCATAACATATACATAAGTAATAAAATTTTTCTTCTCTAGGCATACATCAACCACATTTATACACAGATGGGCATTTTAACAATTTTTAAGCCCTAGGGAAAGATTCCTCAGCTTCCCTTGAAAATTGTACTTAATATAGATGTTTTGGTGATAATTCTTGGCTAAAATCAGAGACTGGAAAAAAAAGATATATCATGAGAAAAATGAAAATATGTATTGAAGATATCCATGAAACTGCTGCTGGTCGATACATCACATTGAAAAGTCTGTCTTTATTTTTTTTATCATTACTCTAATACGTCACTCTTGAAAATTATTATTGATTTACTTTATTTCGTCTTCAAAATGGGTATAACATTTGTTGTTATCACTATGATCTGATGATAGTTTAGACAGTACTGGTAAATATTCTCAGATAGAATTTGCTCTTTAAGAAGAAATCCATAATTTTTCAGAAGGGTTTTGTTCAAATTCATTATACTAATTTTAATTGCTACCTTAATGTTGTTTAATTACTTAATACATATGCCAGAAATAATTGTGAGAAAAATATTCTTTAATTTTTTACCTTCCCTTTTTTACCACTTCACTGTGGTATTTTATTTGGAAAAAAATATTTTCTGTTAATAATATGTGCAAAGTATATAGTCACTTAATAAAACAATTCTTTTCAATATTCAGCATGCCCCATGCTCATTTCCACCACACTCTACACATTATAATTCCCTTCTTTCTCATCTGCCAGAAACTGTTATTGCAGTAGCATATGCATTATTCCTTATGATCCAACTCAACAAATCCTTTTTGATTTCCTACTATGTGTGATTCACTTTGGTTACAAGGGTGAATATTATATTGAAATGCTCACAAAAATACCGCTATTGTTGTTTTCATGTATGTAATATCAATAACCCTCTCTTTGTTTTTCATCCTAATCTCCTGGTTATAAAAATATAAATGCTAAATATAGTTCAAAAATATAAATTTTTAATAGAATGTGAGCAAAGCCATATTCTTTGGATTCTCTTCTGCTTAGGCATATGGATTGCATATAGCCAGATGGATTGTCACCCTGCATATATAAGAGATATAGATCAGAGGATTAATGAGTGTAAGGGAAATAATAGTCATTTGCATTCCATGAACAATATGGGGCTACTGAACGCTTTTGAGCACTGGAGTAAAGTAGAATGGCTAGGAGGCCAGGAGAAGAAGTAAGGGAACTTGTGCAGCAGTTTAAAATGCAGTGATTGTACAATAGAGAAAAGTAGTGGATAGTAAATGCATTAAAATATCTATTTCCCAGTTAGTTGCATAGGGTTAACATATTATTTTTAAAGACTCAATAGAGTTTAGATAAACTTTAAGCAGAAATTGCTATAGCCATCTATTAAGAAGAATGATCTATATTTCAATAAAAATAAATACTTTTTTAAAAAATGAAAATGAGATTGCAAGTAAAAAAAAAAAAAGAAAATTATCTTACAGTTATTTACTTTGTAGCTCATCTGTCATTTTCTACTCTTTCTCACTTTCACAATGATCCCCTTGCAATTGTCCACTAGTGGCTATTTTTTTGTTTTTGGCAAAGCTTAATGTTATCCATAAATATAAGTCTCTACTGTGCATTACCTTTTCCAAATGTATTCATCTTTCCAACAGTATTTTCACATTTTATTTACATGTCTTTCCTATCATTTTCCTTTCTTTCTATGGTTTTTAGGTCCTAGAAGCCAAGGAACATTTCTATTAATGTCAAGGCACAGACACTTTCTAATGGTGATCAATGCCAATATTTATCAAATGTAGGAGTTCTGTATATACGAACTGTCTAATGGTTGAGAGCAGAAATAGAGTTAATACAGGCAACAGGGAATACTTTTCCTGAGTCAAATTCACCTCTTCTTCTCTATCTTCACCCAATTCCATCAGCTTTTCCCATTCATCCATTCTCTTCTTAAATCTCTGAAATCTGAATTCTTGCTGCCATCACTCAAATGGAAAGTACTTTCCCAAGGTCATCAAGATTCTCAAATATTTACAGAGTACATAGTACATGTTAAGCATACTACAAATTAAGGACTCTACAGAGTGGTGGACAAAACACAAGTAATCTTTGTCCTCATGGGTACAGACACTAGAGAAGAATACAGAAACTAACCAAAGAATCACACAAATCAGAATTAAATATTTGACAAGTGCTATAAAGGAAAATAACATGACCCTACGAAGAGAATCATAATGGTCTTCTCATTTTGAGGGGAAAATAACATATGTCTTTCTGAAAAAAAAAATGTTGAGATCAAGGCCTGAAGAATGAGAAGAGATAGATAGATGAATAGAACAGAGAAAGTTCCAGAAAGTGGGAAAGGCACTTTTTCCCCAAGGAAAGATAATTGATGCATTAGAAAAATTGAAAGGTATTCTGTGTAGCCACAGCATAAAGAGCAAGAGGAAAATTGGTGTGAGAAAAAGTTGGAAGGGTGAGCCTAGGAAATACAATGCAGAGCTTTCTTAGGCCATGTTAATAGGTGACAAGCTGTACTATGGGTGTTTTCCTGAAAGTACCCATCGCTTACCTCCATCATTTCACTGATGAAAATTCAATCACATAGTCACACCTAACTATAAGAGCAGGTGGGAAACACAGTATGGCTAGCCAGTGTACTCATTTCTTATTGCTGCTATAACAAATGACCACAAACTTGGTGTCTTAAAACAACACAAATTGATTACATTTTAGTTCTGGAGGTCAGAAGTCTGAACTGAGTCTCAGTGGGTTAAAGTCAAGGTAGGGCTACATTCCTTCTGGAGGTATTGGGAAATAATCTGTTTCCTTGCCTTTTTCAGCTTCTAGAGGGTTCCGACATTCCTTTGTTCAGTTGCTCCACTCTTCACTTATCACTTACTAGAACACCCTTCTTCCCTTTGACTCTGTTCTTGCCTGTGCTATAATCTGTCCTAATTTTGAAACTGTTTCATCTGTTGTTTTCTCTGGTTTTTTTCCAATCAGTTTAATTCTGTCATCTTCTGGCCCAGGAACTTCCCTGTTTTCTACTTTATTATTTCCTAGCCTGTTTTCTGGGTTTGCTAAACTATCAATAACTATACTCAACTCTTCTCTTGTACATAACTTCTGTTATCAGTGTGAGTCTTTCTCACCCACACACAGGTGTGTCTCTGTGCCTCTCCCTGTGCTAAATGCCTCCTCTGGTGAGGATGCACTCTCTTCTTTGTTGTTCCACATCCTGAACATCCCTTCAGACCCCACCTCTAGCTTGTACGTGAAGTTCCTGTTACCACTCCAGCTTAGCGGATCTCTCATTTCTTAACTATTGCCTTTTGGGTTAATATTGTACATATAGCATTTAGTTCATCTGTAATTGATTTGTAAATGAGAGTTTTGATGCTCCAAATACATAGTCAATTCTTCACAGCAGAGGTCATCTCTGGCATTAAAACTTTTTTTTTTTTTTGCTTACTTTACAGTGCCTAGCTTAGTGCTGGAGATACAGAACCTCAATAAATACTTGTTTATCTTTTTTAATTAATTATTTTTAAATTTGGGGGTGGGAATTAGGTTTACTTATTTATTTATTTTTAGAGGAGGTACTGGGGATTGAACCCAGGACCTCATGTATACTAAGCATGTGCTCTACCATTGAGTTATACCATCCCCCCAAAAAATACTTGTTTATTAGCTCAGTCATCATTTTTCTTTCACTCCCCCTTCTTTATCATCAGAGTCTTAAGTTTTTCTTGAGGGGTAAATACTTGATGGCAGGACAGAGGGCAGGTGGTTAATTATAAGGAGGTGAGGTGGAGCTCCAGACATAAAGCAATGCAGGCCAACCACGGCATTATGCATTTTCACATATGGTGATTAAATTCTCACTGACATTAACATATGACAACCTGTTGAAATGATTTGTAAGTCTTTTAGGGTTTTACAAACAGCTTTATCTCTCAGTTCTACATGATGAAATGGCAAAGAATTATTTATTATGTCTCTCCACCACTGGCATATGGAATTTTTAAAAGATTTATTTTAACTTTGGGGTCCTCTTGAGATTAGAAAACTGGCAAGAAAAAGAATGAAATCTTTGTCTCCTCAGGCCCACAGCACTGTAAACTCGACCATGCTATTTTGTCAAGGATCTTCCTCTTATCCATGCAAAGGAAGTGATTTCGTTTTATTGTAATGTAGTTGTAAAACTCAAACAGCCATCATAATTTCATTAAATCATGCTGAACTTCATAGAATTGCTGAAAAGGATTCATAATATGCAATATTTGTTCTGCAAACTGACTGAATATTTATAATATTTAGTCTATACCGTGCTATTTATTCTAAAAAATGACATATTTGTTTTTGTTTTCTTAGTAGAGCATAAGGCAAATTATATTAATTAGGCTATTTACATGATTTCCTAACTTAGAGCAGTGAAACTTGCCTTCAGCTAGCAAATAATTGGAATTACAATTGCTAGAGATATCACAAGTTTGTTAATTATATCAGGCTTCATCAAGCTCTGATAGGTCGCTAAATGGTCTTTCTTCTCTCCTCCCCACTTCTTCTTTTTTCTCCTCTACCTCAACCCCTGCCCCTCCGTTCCTTATATAGAGGGAAGTTGCTATAAACTAGATATACAGTACGTGGTCATCCGAGCTACAATTTCCACTTCAGAGTTGGTGGGAGGGTCTACAATCTTCTAGAGACAAATAGATTAGTTTGTTATTGTTTCCTTTTCAAGAAAAAAAGGGCTAAAAGTTAAGAAGGGGCCAGGTCTTACCCTCTCTGCTTTTCAAAAACAATGGAAATTTTAAAGAGAAACATGAAAAGTAGTCCCTAAAAAAAAAATTAAATCTCCCAAATTTAATACTATTAAGATATATTTAGATGTCTTCCTAGGCTTTTTTATAATTTGGGAATAGAAGCCAGTTGGGGAGGGGTCCAGGTAAGAGAAAAACATGACTTGGAACAAATCACTCATTAGTGAAAGAAAACATAACTACCTTAACTATGGGGTTATCTGATTACATCATTGCTGCTTAAAAATGTACAATGCCTTCCCTCTGTTCTTAGAAGACCACTTTTCAGAATGTGTTTTGAGAAGACAAGTTCCTTAGCACCTGACTCCTCAAATATAATCCTAAAAATCAGTGGGACGTGTTCCACACTCAAATAATTCCAGGGAGTGGTGTGTACTTACCTCACTCTGGAAGAGCCACACTGCATTTCAGAAGAGTAAAGGCTCTGAGAAATCCCACAGTGAGGGCAACTAGTATTTCCAAAACATTTTTTGGAGGGGTGGGGGAAAATTAGATAAATTGATTGATTGATGGAGGTACTGGGGATTGAACCCAGGACCTCATGCATGCTAAGCGTGTGCTCTACCACTGAACTATACCCTCTCCCTCCTCCAAAGTATTTTTGAGCATAGGTTTGGTTCTCTTTTGTTTTTTCTCCATACACCTATTGGCATTTTGTGAATTTACTGGAGGAAATCATGCATTATGCTAAAGTCCAGCCTGCTTAACCCATCTGAGGAGGCTGGTCATTGTATCTCCAGCCTTACCTCTTCCTAGTTTCCCTCCTGCTTCAATTCTTTTCAGTTCCCTAAAAGAAACTATCCTCTCTCACCTCCTGGCCTTCCTTCACTTAATGAACACCTTCTCAGGCTCTGGGTTCTGAGTAAATGTCATTTCCTTGGCAGTGAGCCTTTCCTGCCCCTTCATCTTTAAGACTGGGTTAGGGGGTCCTTTAAGGGGCAGCTTTCTCTATCTGCTCTCCCAGGCCCACTCTGTTTGCTTGTATACTTGTTTGTCAGTGAGCTTCGTGGAAAGACCTTTTCTGTGGTGTCACTGATATGTCCTCAGGCAGCGGTGTGCTGGAGCTGGCTTGTACTGGCTCACAAGAGGCCACTGTTACAGTTTCAAGAATTTTGTGAGCCGGTTGATGTCCCCTTGGTAGCTTGAAATCAGCCATGGTGGGCACATTTCTGCTGCAGAAACTGGCAAACACAACAAAGCAGGCTTGTTTTTATCTGGTTGTTAAACAGTCACCAGAACCCCACTGACTCAGTACCTAGCATAGCACCTGGTACCTGGTGTATCGTGGGCATTTAATAGGCAAGGTTTTTTTTTTTTTTTTTCCAAATGAATGCATGAATAGATAAACAAGTTCTATTTTTAAAATATTCTCTGTTGCCTCCAGTTTTCTACTTCTTAGACTCTGAGAAGAACCTTCTTCATGTTGCAAAAGCCTTTCTCCTGTCTTATTTCTTTTTTTAAACCAATTTTGCCTCAAGGAAAGGACTGTGTCATTTATTTCTACGTATCTTACCGTGCTTCCAGAGAGTAGGTACAGCATCATTTTGGAATGACAGCTATATCTATGAATGGAGCTTCTGTCTCACCATCTCTAGTCAGTCAATCACGCCTCCTCTCTCACTCCAATGCTAGTAGGCAGTCATCGAGCCTCGTGTTTTTTCTGAAATACACTGAGTGTAGAGTTACCGTGGTGCGAACTTTGCATGCAATTAGCGAAGGCCCAATTCTGCTTATCAGATTTTCCAGGTGAGAAGGAGAAGAGATAAATACAAATATTGTTCTCTCAAAGCTTAGTGTCTTGCCTAATTCATTTGAATGATTTGATTACTATCTTGGGTCAGGTTCCCCAGAAGCCAACCTGGAGACGAGGATTTGTGTATAAGTGATTTTGTGTGTGTGTGTGATTACAATTTAAAAAATACTTTTAACTAAAGAAACCTTTTTTCCTTCTTTATACATCTAATTGGATCAAAATCTAAAATCTTAACATTAATTAGAAGTTGGAAATTGTTTGGAGCATGGGAAATTTAAATCATTCGACTTGTTAATTTGTATTTTTTCAGGCTTTTTTTCATTTTAATTTTCAAGTTAAAAGTCATTGAGTTGATCACTGAGTCTTGTTATTTTTTAAAACTTCTTTATTGTGGTGTAATTTCTGCACAGTAAACTACACATACTTCAGATTGAGTGAAAGTGATTTATTAAGGAAATGCTCTCAGGAGAAACTGGTAAGAGAGTGAGGGAAGCAGGGCAGAGATGGGAAACCAGTAAGGGTCTAATCTTGGTGAAAACCCTGGGGAACATAGGCTCCCGCTGCTGCTCTGTTCCACAAACTCTAGGGTGTTCCTTGTCAGTTGCTGCAACCTGAGGCAAGGGTGCTGCGCTTTCATTCCCCTTTAGTCTGAAGATTGGGACAGTTGGAAACAAAAGTACCCACGGGGAGGGGCACACAGATATTATAGGGGATATCTAAGGAGATCCGCAAGGAGCACCATTAAGTCTAAAATGGGATTATCAACAAATTCAGAGTTAAACTTGTTTGCCTTTTTGATATGCTTTCATTACCTTTAGTCTTGGTTCTATTGTTAATCACCTCTTTGACCTTGGGCACGTAAATGAAGTTTTGGATCTAAATTCCCTCATGTATGAAATGGAGGCGGTTGGACTACATATCTCTAATGTTGCTTTCAGATCTGACATTCTATTGTTTGTCAAGAACTATGAAGGGTCTGAGATTTTACCCTACTTGCAAGCTAACAAATTAGCCTAGTGGAAGACATGAGACTTCTGGGTTAGAGACCACAGACAGGTTATTATTCGTAGTCATAGCCATACCCAGAGTATCAGAATTTGTATAAGTTCCCTGAGCCCCAGTTTCCAAAAGCAGCACGAAGAGGGCCAGGTGATCTCTGCATAGGCAGTGGGTTGCATTATAGGAGGGGAACTTCAAGCCTAACCTAAATAGTTAATAATAGGCAGTGAGCATGCCTGATCTTTTCCTGGTGGGAGACATTATTTTGAGTATATGTACAGAAGCAAATCTGCCCTTTATTCCAGCAGGAGACACTATATCTAGCAAGGCTGTTCACCATACACATATCCTTAAAAAGACATTTCAGGACAAAGACAGTGCATCTCCTTGTTCAGTGTATAGAAAAGCATGAGTGCTATGGAGAACTGTTTCCTTACATTGTTCTAGAGTCTGTTTCACCAGTTGTTTCCCTTAAGATCAAAGCTAAGACAGGGGAACTAGAAATGGGCAAACATTTTCTGGAAACTTGAGTAAATATACTCCTTTCTGATCAGATCATCTCTTTGAAAACTGTGGGAGCCAGTGAACTTGGTAGGCAGGTTCTCATACTCAGGATGTGTATCCCATAATACACATGGATGTGTCTTTCTGTCCTTCCTTCTCTCTTTCCCTTTTTATTCAAATTTCCCTCCTTTTCCTCCTTCTTGACAATATCAGCTACCTAGTCATTACTAGGACTAGACACACTATTTCCAATCTGAACTAGGACCACACTGTTTGCTTTCAGAAATATATTCAAATTCGAGAATGAACAGTAGATATGATTCATCAACTTCCTAGCAAATCCATCCAAGTTATTTCCTCATCTATGGAAAGTTTCTCACCTTGGACCACCTTCAGAGAGAATATAATCAAGTCAGGCAGATAAGTATACCCTCACAGGCCCAGGGCAAATCATAATTTTAATAAAAATTGGAAATATGACCCATAACATAGGGACTATGACTCTCTAGGCTGTTCAAATACATCATTTTCAAGGCATAGTATGGACAGGCTACAGACATCCTAGAGTGCTAGGAATGTTTTCCTCATGCAGTAAGTTTTCCTCAATCTATTTTTCCTAACTGACAAAGCAAGCGCCTTGAATATTTTCTAGAAGTGGAAAATGTATCCATTATAAATACCTGAACTAAACATTTGCAAAATTGATGTCTACTCCAAATAATAATAAAACTATGCCCAGCCAAAATACTAAAAAATGGTCAGTTGAACAGATTAGCATGAGACTCTACACCAAAAGTCAATTTTCTCTGAATTTTAAGTAACATAGCCAATTTCAAGATTCCAGGAGAAGTTAACGTTCTTGAAACTTTCAGATCATCTCAGTCTTTCACAGGAGTGAATTTTTTAGTCAAGAGGTCCTGGCGCTTTTCACATGGGTATAGGACAGATTCTTTAGTCCAAACAGAAATATGTTAGCTAACATTTTCAGGTGATTATGTCACACAGTTTAAACCCTGTTTCTCCACTTTCAAAGCAGAACTGGAATAAATGTATAATTTGTCATCCACAAGCGTAAGAAAGTGAGAATGCTTCTTGTGTGTGTCTGCTGTGGAATGAGTCACATTTCTTTTTTCCTTATGTCTCAGTGATATATACACAGAGCTGCATTATTAACCTAAGCCCATAAGACAAAATCAATAGCATTCAAGAATTCCACAAACGATAAGTGAAGGAAATCCTGAGCTGTCTGCTGCATTCCATACTTCCTCTGGGAATGGGTTGACGACTGAAACTGGAGAATCACATACTTGAAATTACAGCGTTTGGCCCCACCTGTGTGTATGTGTTGTAATCATCAGAATAATAGAAAGTCATATTTCAATATGGTTTATTTTCCATCCTTCTCAGCATGTCTCCTTAGGAGTCACTTTTATTAATGAGACCAAATTACAAGCAGCCCTGGTTGCTTGTCCTTGCTATAATGAATTTAAGCAAGTAGCCAAAAATAGTCCCTGGTAATTATGTTTTATAGGTATGTATTCCATGTCATTTTTCAAGTTGCTGGCAGAGTGTTGTGTACCCAGTAGGTGCTCAATAAATATTAATTGATGTTGATGTAACAGTTTCCTTCAGGAAGTAGTCAATTTCTCGTATGTGTGCATCTTTTGTTTTTCTCTCAGCTTCCCTGATTACAAGGCCCTGATCAAAGACTTTCCCACATCCTCATGCTTAGAAAAGCACATACTTTAAAAATTGCTAAATTCCTTTTTCATAACAAAAGAAATTGCTGTCAAAATGATTTCCTCGCCACATTTAGCATTTCCTTTAAAAAAAAAAAACCCACAGAACATCATATAATATCTTGGACAGTATTTATGGTGGGAAAAAAAATGCTGTTTATAATCAAATCAACCACAAAACAGGACTCTTTCCTTCAGCAAGGCCAGGGCTAAAGGTGATTGGAGTAGGTGGCTGCTCATTTGAGGCTCAGATATATTATTTTAAAGAGTCGTGTTTGAAATTTCCAACTTTGGGAGAGCCTTAAAGGCTATTTAAACTGGGTGAAGGGACTGTGGTACCAGAGTGGGAATGCACATTAATTTATGCATGACTCGGGGTTGCTTTTTCTGATTAACCTGTTTCTACCCACTAGCAGGAAAGAGAAAAAGAAAATAGGGGGTGGGCACATGCTTGCTTCCGATGACAGGAGAAAGCCGGGCCATGGGACACGTGAGGTCAACGAGTCACCATGATGGGAACACCAGGGTAATTTGTGCCTTGGGCAGGAAGATTGCTTATGACAAGGGCCCAGAAAGGAGAGATGATGAAGACAACCTCTATTAACTGCACAGTTTCTACCTAGATCAACCATATTCTTAAGTTTAAATAAAGAGGCCATTTGCATTATAACAGTGGTTCTCAACCCTGTCTGTATATTAGAATTACCCAGGGAGCTTTTTAAAAATACAGAGGCCTAGGGCCCACCCCCAGAGATTCTGATTTAATTGGTGTGGGATAGAACCAGAACACTGGTATTTTTTAACCTCTCCCAAGGTGATTCTAATGTGTTGCCAGGTTGGTGAACCACTGATCTACAGGAAATTGAGTAATTCAGGCTTGCTTCACACAGGTGAATGATTTGTAGTCAGCGTTTTTCGGAGAGCAGTGGTTTTCAAACTTTAGTGTGCCTCAAAATGTCTTGAGGGTATTTGCATATTAAATTAGCACCTTCAGATGTGTCTGATTCCCATTCTCACACTTTGATGAAGGAGCCTGAGATGAATGAGAATGATTACAGTCTGACATATACATAGAAGACAAGTTTGAGAATGCACACTCTGGACTACAGCTTTGCTACTGAAGGCTAGGTTCTCAGACAAGGAGCAGAGTAGCTTCAGCATAATCTGGAAGCTTCCTTGAAATTCAGAATCTCAGGTACCTATCCCAAACTTGCCCAGTGACTCGGAACTTATAGTTTAACAAGATCCCCAGGTGATTCAAATGCACAGGAAAGTCTGAGACGTACTGGACTATAGGACACTTGAACCTCCCTTATACTTTGACTATTTTCTAAATACTTGTTCAAATCAATAGATGAGTGGTCCTCAAACTTTAGTATAGAACAGAATCACCTGGAAAACTAATAAAAGAGGTCCAGGTCCCCTGAAGTAGGATCGAGCCTGAGTCATATTAGTACCAAGGTCCCAGGTGATTCTGACACTCAACAAAGTTTGGTAACTGCATAATGTGATGACTGGTAATCATTTTTTGTCTGTTTGCTTATTGTCTATGTTCTCTACTAGAGAATGAATCCCACGAATCTACTTTGTTCATCATAATACATCTAGCATCTTGTGTAACACCTAGTAGGCAATCCATAAATATTTGAATGAATGATTGAATGAATGCACTGTTTACCTTTAAGTATCAAATATTGGCAAGAACATGTTCCGAATGATTCTCCTCCCCTCCCCTTAAATTTTGGAACCAGAGCTTTTATTAACGTGTGGGAGGTTTATGCAGGCGGGGTGGCTTTCTAAAGGTTAACTTGAGGGGGAGAAGAGTTGTCTCTTACTTCTGGCCACCCCCCTCCCCATAAAGCTCATTAGCTCTAGAGGGTAGCCTCCCCTTATCTGCAGTTTCGCTTCCCATGGTTTCAGTTATCTGTGGTCTACCACGGCCTAAAAATATTAAATGAAAAATTCTAGAAATAAACAATTCAAAAGTTTTAAACTGCACACCATTCTGAGTAGTGTGATGAAATCTTGAGCTGTCCGGTTCCTACCTGCTTGAGATTCCCAACCATCAGCATGTCATGGCTCGAGGATCCAGGATCACCAGAAGCAGATGATCTGACATATCATCAGAAAGTCAGTGGTAGCCTAACGCTATGTCACAACACCTACATCATTCACCTCACTTCATCTCATCACATAGGCATTTTATCATCTTACATCATCACAACGAGGGGTGAGTACAGTACAATAAGATATACTGAGAGAGAGACTAAGAGACTCCATTCACATAACCTATTACAGTATATTTTAAAAATTATTCTATTATTCGTTTATTGTCGTTAATCTCTTACTGTGCCTAATTTATAAATTAAACTTTATCATAGGTATTATGTATAGGAAAAAACATGGCATATATAGAGTTTGGTACTATCCACGATTTCAGACATCCGTTGGGGGTCTTGGAATGTAATCCCCACTGATAAGGGGGAACAACTGTACAAAGGCAATTCTCCTCTGACCTCCCGTGCACTTCAGGAGGGTCCATGTGTACCCTGAGGAAATGCTTGTACTTTGCTTCATGTTTTCTCTGCAGGTCTGCAGGCATGTGTGTGCACGTGCATTCCAATGCTCATGCAGGCGCGTGTGTGCATAGGCTCACTAGCTTGCATGGGAGTGGCTAAATGGCTCTGAGGATACAATGAAAAGAGTCGGCTCCTATATTATTAATATTCTCACTAATCTCATTATCATATCTGTAATGTGATTGAGTGATGATGAAGACTTAGATTTATATATTTGGTTGACATGTTTGTGATGCTCTTGATTTAGATGGCTAGAAAGCTACATCTGTTCAGAATTCAGAGGGTATTTAGTAATTTTTTTTATTGCTACTGCTAGAAAACGGCATTAAAATTTTACTTTGCTTATTTAACTATACCAAACCTTCCAGCTCTGAACTGAATATCCTTGAGTATAAGAAACAGTGTCATTGCATTTTTAATAAGCACCCCGGGTGATTCTGATAAAGGTGTTCTCTTGATCACAATTTGAGGAAACCTGGTCCAGAGCAGTAACTAGGAAAGAGCAGGAAAAGCAAATATTTATTGAGCCTTTATTGTGGGCCAGGCACTGTGCTACTAGAAGCCTTTCTGCATATCACCTCATGTATAGAGAATGAGGCTCAGAAAAGTAAATAATGTGCTTGACGTCATATAGCTTCTACATGACGGAGGTCAGAATCGAACCCAGATTTAGTTGAGCTCATACCTTCTGGAGACCGCCTGAGCTGGGAGTCTAATTCAGCTGCTTACTGCGTGACCTTGGGAAATTGCTTAACCACTCGATGCTTCAGTTTACACATCTCCACAATGGAAATAATGGTAGTACATACTTCACGGGGTTGATGAAAGATTAACTGAAATACAGGTATGCGCTGCTTTTCGAAACATCATGTTCCGCCACTTTGCTTTGATGAAAGACTCAAGTTAGTACCTGTTTTTGCTAACTGAAAGAAATCCGAAGAGAATTTTTGCTTTTACGACGAAGGGCAAAAAGCTAAAATAGCGTTCAGCGTTTGTTTGCAGCGAGCTGTTACAGAAGCAGCGCCAAGCTCCTTCCCCGGGAACTACACTAGCAGCGTCTCAGCATCAAGGCACCATAGTTGTGTCTGGGAGCATCTGTGCTTTCTCTCCATTTATCTTGTGCATCCATTAGCAAGACGGGTCCTAAGGTAATTGTTTCTTCACTTCATGCCATTTTGGCTTACAAAATGTTTCACAGCAACACTCTACTTTCCAATAGTGAGGGAAACCTGTAATAGATGTACTCACTCAAAAGAACAGCCTACATACAGCAGGCACTCAGTAAATGAGAGCTGCTGCTGCTATTATTATTATTATTTCTATTATCATTATCATCATCATCGTTGTCATCATTATCTGATTCCAAAGAACTTGCTGTATTCAGCATCATGTTACCTCCCTACCGTTGTAATTGTAACACATTCTATAGAACACACAATTGGCCTTTGGAAAGAAGAGAATAAGTATTGTGTAATAGTATATTCAACACCTTGAATCAGTCACGCCTCCCTCCCCTCTTTTCAGTCTCTCCCTCTTTATTCGCTCCTTTTGCCTCTGCCTTCACAACACACAGGTCTCTTTGGGATTCAGTGGGCATCACTGAAGATAGTTGTTGAGTGGAGAGATATTCAGGAGGATGTAATTGAGGGAAAAACCCAGATATCAGAGGCCTAGGCAAGGGATCTGCACGTTATTAAGCAGATGAACATTTGTTTCAAAGAACAATCCACCCACCAATTAAACATTTTAGCAACAAGAGGAGCCTCCATAAACAGTGGCATCAACTTAATTTCACAGTTTAGACAGGTTATTTTAGGATTTAAGTAGTAAGGGGATGGGTATAGCTCAGTGGTAGAGTGCGTGCTTAGCATGCACAAAGTCCTGTGTTCGATCCCCGGTACCTCCACTAAAATAAATAAACCTAATCCCCTCCACCAAAATAAAAATAATAAAAATAAGATATAAGTGTATTAGAAAAGTCTTTGGCCACAGATAATATTCTGGGGTCACAGAATTCACGTTGACTTTAATCACACCTAATTAGGTTCCAAACTTCCACTTCTTCCCTGGTCAGGAGGGCAAATACAGCCGACGGGTTATGAATATGGATCTCAGAGTAAGCGAAGGCCTGGCGCTGTCACTTTATTAGCATTGTATCTTTAGGAAAATTATTTCACTACTCTGAGCCTTAATTTCTGCAGTGATAAAACAAAGATAATAAGAATTCTCCCCTTAGTTGTTGCAAAGATTAAATAAAATACTGTCAATAAAGTATCCGGCATACTGTCCGGCGCCAAGTGCCAAAAATTATTTGCTAATATAATAGCAATTATTTTGCCACTCGGTGTCCTACTGGTCCTAGTAAGCCTTTAAAGCCTCCTATAGCATCTGGGCGCTAGCTGTGACACCTTACAACATTACACGGATTATTTATTAACTATCCAGGAGCTCAAACTGGGTTTCCGCGGTTCCCCAGAGAGCTCAACTTGGTAAGGCGCGTGGATTTGAGTATTGAAACAGAAGCCAAAGGTAATTTTTAAACAATGAATGCTGCTTCACATATATAAGAACATTAAATAGGATTATAGTGTAGTTCTTAAGATTTAATAGGAGATTTTTAAAACATTTTAAATTATTATATTACTTGATATTCTTTCCATTGGGAAATGAAAGCCAAAAATGATACACTTGTTCAACCACCCACATATTTTATTCTCATTAAATAGAAAATGCAGTATTCTGAGCATGAAGCTTTCTGGAATGAGATTTTTTTGGAAGATGTGACCTTTCCTCCTATTATCTTGGAAGAAAAATCAATGTATTTTCCACCTTAATGCATGCATACTAGGGAGAAATCAGCCACTCGGATATTCCAGTGTAATTATTTCATTATAAGAAGTAAAACCTAAATATAGGGTCTTTCTAGTTTAAATAATTAAAGCTTAAAAAATCGACTATGAAAAACCCTAGTGAGCCAAATTCATATGTGATTACTGAAAATGTAATGTTTCTCCCTCTTTAGGAGCTTTATTAAAAACAAAGTTACACCACTTAACACAGGACATCTTGTCTTGGAACCCCTCAGCACAGAAAGAGTCCCCACACTCTGTTTTACTTTCTGTGATCTTTAGAGAAGACTGAAAGTGAACCTATCTGGGGCAAAGGAAAAATCATAGGCAAAAAGTTCAAAAATGCATTCCAATGAATTTGTAAACTCAAATGGAATTTTCCCAGGTAAAAAATATACAATCTACCCAAAATATAACTTACCAAACTGACTCAGATAGAAACAGAAAACTTGAATGGACCCATAAATGGTAAAACAAATTGAATCAGTATTTAAAAATCTACACACATATACATACACTCAAAAACACATACATACCACATGCCAGGTTTAGAACATTGCATAAGCCTTTTTTTTTTCTAGGAACATTCAGGGAACAAATAGTCTCTACTTTATACAAAATACTCCAGAGAATTACGTATGTTTAATCTCAGTGGTGTGTACATGAGTGTTTGTTAAGTTATTCTCTTGCTTTTCTATATATTTGAAATATTTCCTAATTTAAAATTTAAAGAAGAAAAATTCTGTAATGTAAGTCAGAGAAAGACAAATATCATATGATCTCACTTATATGGGGAATCTAAAAAAATGATACAGATGAACTTATTTACAAAACAGAAACAGATTCACAGACATAAAAAGCAAAGGGGGAAGGTGGGGAGGAATAAATTAGGAGTTTAGGATGAACAGATACACAATATTATATATAAAATCAATACACAACAAGGTCCTACTGTACAGCACAGAAAACTATATTCAATATCTTGTATAACCTATAATGGAAAAGAATCTGAAAAAGAATATACATATGTATAACTGAATCACTTCACTGTATACCTGAAAATAACATAATATTATAAATCACCTATACTTCAATTAAAAAAAAGAAATAGGAAAGAGCTTCTCAGGGAAGAGAGAAGTTACGGAAAGTCAGAAGAGGAAGCAAGAAAGGGAGTAGAAACAGGTGAAGAAGACAGAAGAATAAGTGAGCATGGATTGAGTTTGGGGTCAAAGAATAGGGCAAGAGACTGAAGAGAGATTTTTGAGTAACTGACATGGAGATAGAGAAAAAAATTTATCTAGGATTGAGACAGGAGGAAAGGGGGCAGGGCAGAACCATAAAAAGAATGACACAGCAATTAGCAGCAAGATGGTAGAAGATTGAACTCCCAGTAGAGCTTGAGCTTCGATATATGCTCATTGAAATACAACAGCATGCTAAATGGCACTCTTACAGGTGCCAGGACAGTTTTAAGGCTGACCATAAAAGGTCAAAAGGTAGGTGATGGTCTAATTCCTGGGAACCCCAGCCCCTCCCTCAAAAGTAGTTGGAATAATTCTACCACTTATTAGCATAGGAAGTTACTGAGCCCATAAAAACTAACCACCCCACACCTCATGGCCTTTCTCTTGCCTTCTGAAACAGCCTGAGTTCAGTCTATGCAGTATGTATCCTTCTGAATAAATCTACCTTTACTCAACTGCGGCTTGATCTTGAATTCTTTCCTGAGTGAAGTCAAGGACCCACACTTGGTGGGGTACATCTCAGGGACTCAACAGAGACCTGAGACAAGGCCATCCTCTCGCCCCACATTTTTGCTGTATCAGGATGTTTTGCTTTGTGTTGTGTGACCCAATTAAAAAAAAAAATCTCCATGTGCTTAAATGCTCTTTGAGTCAGAGTGATTCCTCTTTGGATGTGACGCCAAGATTGCCCTAAACACCAGCTCCAAAGAGCCCAAGCTTCATTTGGGTTATGTATGTACGTTACCCAGTTAGATTTCAATTTGTCAATATTATATTACTACCCAAAGAAAAGTGCCATCAGCACAAGAGAGGCTCGATCAAATTGAAAGCATATGAAAATGAAAATGCACAATATTCTGGTTTGCATTTTGGCCACATTTAAAATTATAGAAACCTACCTGGTTTTACAAATTCACAAAGAAAGACAGAAATTTGCAATAAAAAAAAAATTGAGCTATGGTTCTTCCTTCTCAAGACCTGAAGAAACAGGATGAGCCAAATTCCCCAAACGTTATGATTTAGGCTTCTTCTACAAACAATTAAAGCTTCAATCGACAGCCTCTAAACAGATGAGAGAAGGAAGGATGTGCTAAGAGGTGATATTTATGTTGGCTCTTCATAAGAGCAGGAATTCTTTGACTGTCTCATGTCATAAACCCCTGATTAACATATTGAAATCATTGCCGATCAACTTCTCAACATGGTAACGACTCTTCTGGGGTGGAGTAGCCAGAAACACGCCTGAATGATGATGGACTATGTTTGTTAAGATACACATTACACCTCGGCATCCCCAGAAACCAGACTCCAGAAAGTCCACCCTTAGAAAGCCTGTGTTCTTTTTTCACTAAATCAAGTGAACCTCTTTTAGAGAATTAAACCTTCACTTTGAGAGTAGGAGTAAGAGGTGGGCCATTCCAGAAAAAGAAAACTTCAGAACTTTAAAAATTAAGGGATCATATAACTTAGCAATATCAAAAACCTAAAAAGATTAGCTTAGCTCTTCCCAAATAGCAAGTAAAAATGGCATGCATGCAAAGCATATCTAAAGTGCTGTAACTACAACAAAATGAAATTCTCTGGGCAGCTGTTACGTAACTTATCTAGACATGCCTTGAACTGGTGCAGTGGAAATTGCGTAAACAAAAAAGGTTACATGTGCATCAGCTATTGTGTTATGGCTTTACCCCACTAATTTATTCTCCCTGGCCCTGACCTGGATGTTAGCAGCCAATAATAGCACTTAAAAAAAAAAAAAAAAAAACAAACCTTACCTTTTACCTATTTCTCTTCTTTCAGTTTTTCACTCTGATACATCAACAATCTGCTGCCTTGGTCATGAACTACTTGCATCTTATTATACCTACAATGATTTTTAAACAGAAAGAAATCTGCTCTTGGGAACTCTAATCCTTCCATTATGGAAATAATTAAGCTCTTTTATTTGCAAGAGGAAAATCTTTGGGGAGTTTAGAAAAACTATCAAATGGAAAAAAAAAAAAAAAAAGACGACAAGATATAAACAGACCCTGGATACAGAAATCTCAGTTAGTGTTTCATATTTAATGGTGCAAAGGAACCTTGAAAAATGAACATGTTCAGGATTTCTCCTCTGTCCTCTGTTGGAATTGTTCAGTATAATTGGTAATTTTAAAAACTCCAAGACACATAAATATGCAACCACAGAAAGGTATATATCGTTTTCTGCTCTAAATACATATAAGGGAGTGTAAATTCCAAACCCACGTTATGGCTCTATATCACCGCCACCACACCCTCCTCCCAATACTTGAAAAGCAGGAGGAAAGAAAATGCCTGCCAGAACTTCTTTCCTACCGCAAGACTATCTGCTTAACCATCAAACACAATGACTAATTGGGTCATTTTCTGAGATGTCTGGCTAGTTAGAATCTTTGCTAGGGGTGAAATCTACCTGTCCCATTGTAGAACACTGCAGTGTCAGCAGAGCCAGATCGGGACCTTTTAAAAAAATTATGTATTCTGTGATTAAACATACAACTTTATTTTTCAGAATAATACAAGTATGTATGTTGAAATTAAAATAACTTCTCCATATAATTTCTGATTGCAAAACTCCAGGTAAGTTTGTTACAGTTGTACCATTCTTTGTTGTCTCTGACGTCCCAGGGCCTTAGATTTGCACTTGGCCTGCCAGTTGGGTAAACCAACACGGCAAGTTTTCCTACTGACTGTATGGTTTTATTTACTTATTTGTTTGTTTTATTATTTCCCCTGCTTCAGTAATGATTTTTCTGGAATTATACCTTAGGGTGTCCCTAAACTCTCTAACTTGACCAATATGGCCATTATGTTGATTTCAAAATTGACAATCTGGCAACAGAAAGCTCAGAGTAGAAATTCTCATATATTCTTTTGGATTCTTTCTTTAGAAAGATGCTTCTCAGAAAAGAAATACCAGTGCCAGAGGAAAAGAACATTTTCCTCATTTGCACATCATTCATCTATCCATTTATTCATTCAGCAAATTAAGTGCCTATTACGTGCTATGTATTCTGTTAGACAATGACAAAATAGAGATGAACAAGACACACTTCTATTCTAGAGGGGTTTTATATCCACTTAAGTAAAAAACAGTTGTTACCAGGGGATGGAGGTGGGGGAATATGATTGATAGTATATAAGATCATGAACTGGTAACAAGTACTAAGTATACCATAGAGATCAAATGTATAATATATTGAACATAGACAATAATATTGTACTATATGTAATGTGATAAATGTCATTACAATGGCAATCATGTTACAATATGTAAAAGTATCAAAGTAACATGCTGTACAGCTTAAATTTCTATAATGTCACATGTTGAATTTATCCAAGAGAAAAAGAAAGTGATGATATTGTGGGCCATGCCTCTCATCTAACCACAGGGAAAGGAAATTCCATTTGGAAGAGGGAGACAGCAGACAGGCTTTTATCAGTGCGTTATCAAATATGACTATAAGTGCTCCTACCCCATAAACATAATCAAATTGTAAGTGCTACATACCAGGGGATGTTTTTGCCTTCTTTTGAATTTGTCCACGGTGCCTAGAAATACACCTCCTGGCACATATTAGGTATGTGATATTTATGTGTTATTTACATATTACACATGTACATATTATTACATATTAGGTATGCAATATTTATGCAATATTTCTGTTTATTATGTAATATTTACATATTAATTGTCACAAAGCAATTGTGCCTGTATTAATGAATTTGTTCTCTACGTACACTTGTGAAACATTAAGCATCATTTCTTCAAATGGCACTGGTTTCGTTAATTTTTGCTTGTGATATAATCAGTAAAATGCTAATCACTATGTCAGATCAATATATGAATACAATAATACATTGGTCTGGGTTTCAAATTGAAAGTTCACATTTTTAGGAGCCAAAGATCCAAGTAAGCTGTTCTATACTCAGAATCAATCTTCAAAAGAGAGGAGATATGAATAGCAGGATAAAAAAAACAAAACAAAACTGAAGCTTTTGAGTGTGAGTTAGCTAAGAACAAAGAATGTCTCATTCCTTGTCCACTCCCTCCCTAGCTTCTTGCCCAGAGCCTGGGCCAGTAAGTGGTCAAAATATGTTTGGAAAAGAGAGATTTCTGAAAATCAGCTAAGCGATAGGCATGCTGTGGTAGTCCCCAAGTAAAAGGGGCAAAGAGGCATTTCAGGCATTAGATATCATATGCAAAGCTTTACAAACCTGGAAAAGCAAGGTGTATGTAGGGGTAAGGCCAGTTCTGTAGATCTGGAGAATCTGGTATGTGGAGGGAATAGCTAGAGAGATAAGGCTGAACACGTGGACAGAAAACAGGCAAAAAGAGTTTGTATTCTATCCTGAACTCAGTGGGGAGTCACTCTTAAGTTTTAAGCAAGGAAAGTAGCATAGCAAGATTTTTTTTTTTTAAGAAGGATCATTTGGTAGCAATAGGTAAAAGACTTTGGAATTGAAAGCCATGTGAAGTCAGGTTAGACAACTTTCGGAAGCTATGGCCATCATGCTTCAAAGCCTCACGGTGATTTCTTAAACCTCTTGTCCCTCTCCTGCAGTTCCAAATCATCTTGTTTCCCTTGTGTCACAAAGCTTGTTTTTCTTCTCCCTGTTCAATTATCTTTTCATTCTGCCATTGACCCTCAGTTGTACCTGATACCATTCATTTATCTGCTTATGTTGTTTCGGATGCTTCTGTTTTTCATCTCTCTCTCCAAAATGCCTAGCTTGGTGGTGCCCAAAGTAGAAATAAGGAGGTAATACATATGCAGAGGAGGTAAAGAAGGGTTTCAAACCTACATCTGTTCACACTCTATCGCTAAAGACATATTGTCTCTCTAACCAGACATAGTGTCAGCTAATGCTATTTTTTTCAAAATCCGAAATCTAGGAAATATTCACATTGTTTAATATACTTCAAAAATTTACACATTATTATTATTTTTCTCTAATACATAAGTGCTATACTTTACTCTCGGCTTTCCTCGAGGTTATAATTTAATGGAAGAAGATAAGAAAAGAATGCTATAATCCTCTATTTAATTTAGTGCTTTGCATTTTACCCAGAAGCACTTTGCCTCAAAGAGGAGCCCATGAAATCTTAAGTACCTACAAGATCCACAGCCCCCTTCTGAGAGAAGTGGCCCCAAGCTATTCTTTCTGCATTAAAATACCAAAGCTCAAGCCCAGGGGTTCTACCCATGCCCTGACTTGATAGCGGAGGCCATTTTCCTCTGAAGTGGCTTTGCGTGAAACTGCCCAAGAGGACTGCTCCATATTGGATGTTTGCACACTAAGTTGGAGGAAAAAACAGGAACATTCAGAACAAACTGGTACTCAGAATATGTCCTAAATGATGATAAAATAGTTTGCCAATTTTCTGTGAGATCTATGTACACCCCAGGCTAGAAAGTTGCTGAGACCCAAAGTGATTGGAGAAGTGGTCATTTTTTATCTCATTTTCCTGTGTACAGCCAGAAAAAACTTAACACTGAAGGTAATCTGAGCCTGTCTATTCCTTGCTATCCTGTATCTTTCCATACATTTCATATATACTATCACCCTGCTGTAAAGATCACATAGCTATGACCTAGTTCCATAGATAAGTGAAGGGAGGCTGAGAGATATTTGTGGCCAGTTGCAACTAGTGTTGGGTTGGGAGTCAGAGGTTCCTAAATACAAGTCACAGGTCTTAACCGTGGACAGGTCACTTAATCTCTCCAAGTTTCAGTTTCTTTATCTTCGAAATGGGAATGTTAATGGTACTTTGATCATAGGATTTTTGTGAGGAATAAATGGGAAAATGCCATGTCAAGTGCTGGGAACATTGTTTGCTGACACAAAAGTGCTTAATAAATGCCAGCGAACATTTTGGAAGGTACATGAATTACCCACTCTGAAACAGCTAGGAAGAGATGGAAACAGAATTATCCCTATCATTTATTTCTAGCCTTGCTCCTTTTCCCCGACAATACCATAGTATTAATATCATAATAAGCATCTGTTAGAAAGGTGCTGAAAAGCACTCACAGTATTTGTGGTAATGTTAAAAAAAAGAAGAATTCAACTTTCTAAATCTCTATAATAATAAAATAAATTTGAAACAAACTATAGTATAAAAATATAACTGCATTACAGAAAGGTTAACTAAATGAATGGTTGATAAAATATTAACTTATTTCCAGGAAAAGGTTGGGATGTTTAATATACATAACTAACTTCTGAGCATAATACCTTAGAAAAGAGGCTAATAACTTTCAATCTCTCTCTCTCATCATAAAAATAATACTAGGTTGTTAGAACCTGGGTCTGTTTCAGGCTGACATTTCTAAAAAAGTTAATTACCATGATGTATGCTAGAATTTTTTTTCTTGAAGTATAGTTGACGTACAGTATTATATAGGTTACATTATAGAATATAGTGATTCACAATTTTAAATGTTATACTCCATTTATAGTTATTATAAAATATTGGTTATATTCCCAGTGTTGTACAACATATCATTGTAGCTTATTTTATACATAATAGTTTGTACCTCCTAGTCCCCTTCCCCTTTCTTGCCCCTCCTCCTCCTTTCTCTCTACTAGTAACCACTAGTTTGTTTTCTGTATCTGTGAGTCTGCTTCTTTTTTGTTATACTCATTAGTTTGCTGTATTTTTTTAGATTCTACATGTAAGTCATCTTATACAGTATTTGTCTTTCTCTGTCTGACTTATTTCACTTAGCAAAATGCCCTCTGGGTCCATTTATGTTGTTGCAAATGGCATCATTTCATTCTTTTTTATGGCTGAGTAGTATTCCATTGTACATATACCACATCTTCTTTATCCTTTCATTACTGATGGACACAGCTTGTTTCTATACCTTGGCAACAGTAAATAATGCTGTTATGGACATTGTGGTGCATGTATCTTTTCAAATTAATTTTTTTGGGGTTTTTTGGATATATACCCAGGAATGGAATTGTTGGGTCATATGGTAATTCTATTTTGAGTTTTTTGAGAAACCTCCATACCTTTTTTTCACAGTGGCTGCACCGATTTACATTCCCATCCACAGTGTATAAGGGTTCCCTTTTCTCCACGTCCTTGCCAACATTTGTTATTTATCTTCTTTCTGATGATAGACAATCTGACAGGTGTGAGGTGATATCTTATTGTGGTTTTGATTTGCATTTCCCTAATGATTAGCAACGTTGAACATCTTTTCATGTGCCTTTTGGCCATCTGCATCTCCTCTTTGGAAAAATGTCTATTCAGGTCTTTTGCCCATTTTTTAAGGGGTTTTTTTTTTTTTGATGTTGAGTTATATAAACTGTTTATATATGTTAGATATTAACCCTTTATCAGTCATATCATTTGCAAATATTTTCTCCCATTTAGTAGATTGTCTTTTTTGTTTTGTCAGTGGTTTCCTTTCCTGTGCAGAAGTTTTTAAGCTTAATTAGGTCCCATTTGTTTATTTTTGCACTTATTTCCTTTGCTTTAGAAAGCGGATTCAAAAAAATATTGCTACAATTTAAGTCAAAGAGAGTTCTGCCTATGTTTTCCTTTAGGAGTTTTATAGTATCTGGCCTTACATTTATATTTTTAATCCCTTTTGAGTTTATTTCTGTATACAGCATTAGAGAATGTCCTAATATCATTCTTTTACATGTAGCTGTCCAATTTTCCCAGCACCACTTATTGAAGAGACTGTATTTTCTGAATTGTCTATTCTTGCCTCCTTGTCATAGAGTAATTGACCGTAAGTGCATGGGTTTATTTCTGGCTCTCTATTCTTTTCCTTTGATCTATGTGTCTGGTTTTGTGCCAGTACCTTGCTGTTTTGATTACTGTAGCTTTGTAGTTTAGTCTGAAGTCAGGGAGCATGATTATTCCAGCTCTCTTCTTCTTACTTAAGGTTGTTTTTGCTATTCAAGGTCTTTTGTGTTTCCTTACAAACTTTGAAATTATTTGTTCTAGTTTTGTGAAAAATGCCTTTGATATTTTGATAGGGTTTGCATTGATTGCCTTGAGTAGTATGTTCATTTTAACAATATTAATTCTTCCAATCCAAGGACATAGTATATCTTTTCATCTGTTTGTGTCATTTTCAATTTCTTTCATCAATGTCTTATAATTTTCAGAGTACAGATCTTTTGCCTCCTTAGGTAGGTTTATTCCTAGGTATTTTATTCTTTTTGATGGGATGGTAAATAAGATTGTTTCCTTAATTTCTCTTTCTGATAGTTTGTTGTTAGTGTATAGAAATGCATCAGATTTCTGTATATTAATTTTGTATCCTGCAACTTTACTGAATTCATTGATGGACTCTAGTAATTTTCTGGTGGTATCTTTAAGATTCTCTAGGTATAGCATCATGTCATCTGCAAACAGTGGCAGTTTTACTTCTTTCCAATTTGCATTCCCTTTTTATTTCTTTTTCTTATCTGATTGCTGTGGCTGGGACTTGCAATACTATGTTGAATAAAGTGGCAAAAGTGGATATCCTTGTCTTGTTTCCAATCTTAGAGGAAATGCTTTCAACTTTTCACCATTGAGTATGATTTTAGCTGTGGGACTATCATATATGGTCTTTATTATGTTGAGTTATGTTTCCTCTATGCCCACTTTCTGGAGAGTTTTTATCATAAATGGATGTTGAATTTTGTTGGAAGCTTTTTCTGCATTTATTGAGATGATAATATGGTTTTTATTTTTCCATTTGTTAATGTGATGTATCACATTGATTGATTTGTGGATATTAAAAAACCCTTACATCCCTGGGATAAATCCCATTTGATCACAGTGTATGCATTTTTTATTAGTATCTTTATATTTCTGTGCAAATATCAATTCAAAAGACTCAGTTAAAATTTAAGATATGAATTGATAAAATGTTGTATATCCATATAATGGAATACTATTTGCCCATTGAAAGGAATGAAGCACTGATACATGCTACAACCTGGATGAAACTTGAAAGAGTTTTTCTAAGTTAAATAAGCCAGTCAAGAAAGACCACATATTGTATAATTCCATTTACATGAAAAGTCCATAATAAGTCAATTTGTAGAGATAAAAATTAGAATAGTGTTTGCCTAGAGCTGGAATTGGGGTGGTGAGTGACTGCTAGGGATTCTTTTAAGGGTGATGAAAATGTTCTAAACCTAAATTAGGATGATGGTCACACAACTCTAAAACCACTGAATTGTACATTTGGAAGAGTGAATTGTATGGTATGAGAATTACATCTCAATAAAGATGTTTAAAAAATTACAGGTAACACTTGTATTCATCAGCTATTGCCACATATGCTGTATAACAACCCACTCTCAATCTCTGTAATTTACAACTGTTGGCATTCATTTCTTGCTGCTGGGTGGGGAGTTTATCTGGAGTGGCTCTGCTTTAAGCTTCAGGTCAAGTTTAGGTCTGTGACACATTTATTGTTCTGAGGTCCAGGCTAGATGATCAGCAGCCATCTGTGGTATGTTTCTCTCCTCTTAGAAGTTAGAAGTTCCCAGAAGGCCAAATAGGAACACATGATGCTTCTTAAGGCCAAGCCCAGAATCAGCACACTGTCAGTTCCAGTCACATTCCACAGCCAAGGGAAGTTACTGGCCAAGTCATGCATTAATGGGGTGAGGAAGTATACTGATCTTGAGCCCACTTATACACGGGATTTTTCTTCAGTAGTATATGCTGTAGTACTACGCAATCTGCGGATGCAGAATTGTGGGTACTGAGGCATCGTGTTTGGGCCAACTATGAAGTTATACACAGATTTTGAACTGCACGGAGAGTCAGAGCCCCTAATCCCTCTGCGTTGTTCAAGGGTAAGCTGTATTCTTTTCTCAGAAAAAAGAACGAATATTTGCTTCCAAATAATCAAATCTACCACATCCTTTGATGGTATTTTTGCAGTGAAATTCAATGTAGTTATTGACATATATCTAATACTTTAATATAAATATACACCCTATAGTATACATTATATAGTATATACTACATAGTATGTGTATTTATATTATAGAATAATATAAATAACTAAATTACGTGTGTATATATATACATATATATATAGTGACTGCCAGTATGACTGTCTATAGGAAAAGAAAGGAAAATTCATTAAAAACAACAATAAAAAGGACAACAATGTCACTCTTCTTTGTTTTATCGGGAACAATGCCACAGTGCCAAAAAGCTGTCCAGAAAATGTTCTCTCATCGTTGCAATATTGAGCAGTTGAACTATGGATCAGTAGCACGTAAAATAGCAAAATGAAGCCAAGATGCCTTGCAGTGTTGCAGGTGGTGCTGGATGTTGGAGCTTTCTAGAGTTCTGCACAGTGGTGGGGCCTGAAGGCCTAGCAGAGGGGCAGGTGGCATGTGGGCTGGCCCCACCAGAAACCAAACAGGATATTGTCCTGATTTACAAAACTAGCACTGTGGCACCACACTTACTTCAAAGCCATTCAGTGAGGTCGGAGAAGCTAGCACTTCTATCCAATCTCTAGCTTCTCAATCTAAATGGTTAAGCCAAAGCCAAACCTTTTCTTTTCAGAATTAATATTTGTAATTAAGTCAGAGACCTCTGTATTTCCCTTACAAACATAACTATGCTTATGCCAGAAACAATCTGGTGCTCAAAATCTCAGAAGTTTAAGTTTTCCAGATTTAATTTGAACGTGACATATCCACGAATGTGATACTGAGGAAGTTGCAACAGCTGACTGCTAAACTTCCCTGAACAGGTGCTGATTCAGCTAATGGCAACTTTACATCGAGGGCAAAAGTTGCTTGCTCTCAACAGCACAGAATTTCCACAGATGGCCTTGAAGCTAGCAAGTCCGGAAGCTGTTTAAAAAAAAAAAAAAAAAAAAAAGCCCTCTCTTCAGCTATGTCACCCTGGACAGGATATAGATTTTTGAGCAGTTTGCTGTCCAAATGCTAAGTGGTGAGCTAAGCTACAGCTGGGTGGCTTACAAAATAAAGGACTGTCCTTTAGGTCTAACACGATGGTCAAAATCCATCTCTCTTTGCCTCTGCTGAGTCCCAAGAGGACAGTTGTCTACATATAATTATATACAATTGGGCACAGTCAGTGGCTTCATTCGGGAGAGACCCAGCTCTGATCTTTGCTGGCTCTCCAATGACTCCTGAACCATGAAGGAGGTGGTCATGCCAGGTCAGGGTTTATTACGGAAACAGAGAGTTTGAAGGGACTGACACTGGAGCTGACAGCAAGGCAGTTGACTTGTGGAGACAGGACTATCCATGGATGCCTGCACTGCACAGAATGCAGAGAACCTACCTGAGTGGTTTCTTCTCTTACCCAAAGTGAAGGAGAACAGTAAAAACAAAAAGAATACCTTGACTTGTTCAGCAACTTTCCTTTCCCTGACTATTCAATGTCAGCTGTTCAGAAATTCTATTCTGTTCTTTACAGGGATACACTAAGGGAAAGATTGTGAATTCTAATAAAATCTGATGGTAAGATACTTGAGCTTTTACAAAGCAGCATTATTTTACTAGGCTGAATGTTTATGCAATTCACTGTAGACCTAAGCAATTTGGCCTGCTAATATGTTGTACCAGCAGGTTATGTTCAGCCATAAAGACACCTTCTGTGGCAACCCCCTTACCCTTGTAAGAAACATGATTATATGCCAAGACACCGAGATAACATAACAAGAAACTGTGGGGTTTTCATTAAATTGAAAGGAAGTATAGTCTGTGTATTGTAATAAAAAGATGTGCATGTCTGCCGCAGAAAAATTCATAGATTCATGCTATTACCTTTCTACATCCCCCACAAGAAGTTGAAAAGTGATGTTCATGAAGGTAAATTAAAATCCTGAAATGTAGTCCTAAGATGGAGGTGATTTTTGTTTCTTTTTTTTTTTTAACCAGAAATTGGAAACATGAGAAAGAATACATAAAAAATCTTGTGCTCTAGGAAAGACAATATCAAGAAAATGAGAAGACAAACCACAGACAGGGAGAAAATATTTGCAGAAGACATATCTGATTAAGGACTGTTATCCAAAATATACAAAGAATGCTTAAAACCCAACAATAAGAAAATGAACAACTCGATTAAAAAATAGGGGAAAAATTCTGAACAGACATCTCATCAAAGAAGGTATATACATGACAAGTAAGCATACGAAAAGATGCTAAACATCATTTGTCATTAGGGAATTGAAATTAAAACAACATTGAGAGACCACTACACAGCTATTAAAATGGCCAAAAGCCAAAACACTGAGAACACAGGTGTGGATGTGGAGCAATGGGAACTCTGATTCATTGCTGGTGGGAATGCAAAATGGTACAGCTACTTTGGAAGATGGTTTGGCAGTTTCTTCTAAAACTGAACATACTATTACCACACAATCCAGGAATCATGTCCTTGGTATTTACTTACTCCCTTACAAAACCTGCACATGAAATGTTTATAGCAGCTTTATTCATAATTGCCAAAACTTGGAAGCAACCAAGATGTCCCTCAGTAAGTGAATGGATGAAGAAACTGCGGTACATCTAGACAATAAACTATCATTCAGCATTAAAAAAAAAATATATATATATACATACATATATATGTATATATATATACATGCACTTGCACACACACAGATAATTAACCCAGCCTGTTTACTCATTACCCAGCTTGCAAAATAGAAAATTGTCATGATATTAAAACTCTTTGTTATGCCCCTCCCCATTGCCCTCGCCCTCCCCCACCCCAACCTTCTCCTTAAGGTATTACACTCATTTTTGTTTTCCTTCCAATGTCTTTCTTTAACACAGTTGTTTCTATCCCTAAGTAATATGTTGTTTAATTTTGTATGCTTTTGAACTTTATTTAAATGGAATCATGCTGTCGGTAATCCTGAGATTTGTTTTCATTTTGTTTTGTGTTGTATTTTGTTTTTGTTTTTGTTTTTTGTTTTTGCTGGACCTTATAGTAATATGATTATCTCTGTAGCAGGGGTTCATTCTTTTCACAGCTCTATACAATTCTGTTCTAAAAAAAGCTCATTGTATTTTTCCCTTTTCTTCTCCTGTTTTTGTACATTTGGTTGTTACACATTTCTTTTTTTTTTTCTTTCTTCTTATTTTGCTATTACAAACTTTTTTTACATGTCTTCTTGTGAACTTCTATAAGAGATTTCTCTGGGGAGTATTCATAGAGGTAGAATTGCTAAGTCCTATGCTATGTATATCCTCATCTTTACAAAACAGTGCCAAATAGTTTTTCAAAGTTGTTTATGACTTTATACATCTATCGACAGTGTATGAAAGCTCTGATTACTCCACATCTCCTATAATATCAGATCTTTTCTTTCTTTCTTTTTTCTTCCTTTCTTTCTTTTTACCAATTTGATGGCTTTAAAGTGATATCACATTTAATTTGCATTTCCCTGATTACTAATGAGGTTGCTCTTGCATTTTTTATCTATTTAATTGGTTTCATGTTCCTCTCTATGAAATGTTGATTTAATTTGGTTGTTTACTTTTCATTAGTTTTTTTTATCCTTTTCTTATTGTTATATCTTCTCCCAATTTGTGACTTCTCATTTCACCCTAGTTATGCTGTCTTAATTTTTATATTGTCAAATTCATCCACTTTTTCCTTGTCATTTGCATTGTTGGTATCATCTTTAAGAAATCCTTCCATGTAACAAGGTCATAAAGATATTTTTCTATGCTATCTTATCAAAGCTTTCAACCACTGCTTTTTACATTTTTATTTAACAAATCTGAAACTCATTTTGTGTATGGATATAGCTTACATTTTTCTGTATGGATAGTCTGTTGTCCGAGCATAGTTTGTTGGATATTCGATATTTTACTCACTGATCTACAATACCAGCCCTATCATAAATCATTTCTATGTATATGACCCTTTGTTCCTGGAAGATTTTTACTATTTCATAGGACTATTTGTCTATTCCTAAACAAATGCTACACTATCTTATTGACTACTGCTTTATTTGGTCTTAATATCTGTTAGTACAAGACCACCTCAACTCCTTGTTCTTTGCTATCAATTTTTTGGCGATGGCTGCCCTTTTCTTTTCCATATAAATCTGTATTAGTTAAGGTTCCCCAGAGACAAAGAGACATAGAACTAATAGGATATAGATAGATGATAGATAGATAGATAGATGATAGATAGATAGAGATATACATACACACATATCTATCTTAAAGAATTTTATTATTAAGAATTGGCTAATGTAATTGTGGAGGCTGAGAAATCCCATGATCTTCCATCTGCAAGCTGAAAACCCAAGAAAGCCTGTGGTGTATTTCCAGTCCAAGTTTGAAGGCCTGAGAAACAGGAGCACCAAAGTGGTAAATCCCAGTCTGAGAACAGGAGGGATCTGTCGTGTCAGCTTAAGCCATCATGCAGCGAGTGAGAATTCTCCCTTCCTCTACGTTTTTGTTTTATTCAGACCATCAACAGGCTGGATGATGCCCACCAGTAGTGGGGAGGATGATTGACTTTACTCAGTCTACTGATTCAAATGCTAATCTTTTCCAGCAACACTCTCACAGACATACTCAGAAATAATGTTTAACCAAATATCTGGGCATCCCATGGCCCAGCCAGTTGACACATAAAATTAAGCATCATGGAATCTTAGAATCAAATCTGCAAATTATACAAACACATGCACACACACACACACACACCTTTTTTTTTATCAAATCTAAAGGTAGATTTAGGAAGAATTGATATATATATGCTGTTGAGTCTTTCTACCCACATCTATTTATTTAGACTTTTAATGCTTTCTAATTTCTGATTTAATTGAATTATGATGAAATAATGTGATCTATAAGATACCTGTTTCATGAAATTTAGGACTTGCTTTATGACCTAGTACAGGTCAATTTTTGTAACTTTCCATGTGTGCTTGAAATAATGTATATTCTACAAGTGCTGAGTCCATTAGATCAAGATTGTTAATTATGCTGTTCAAATACTTACATACTTATTGATTTTTGTGTGTGTCAGCTTAGATATACTGGCTTTCATTTGGTTAGTATTTGCCTAATTTATCTTTTCTCATTTATTAATTTTGGCCTTCCTGTGTCATTATGTTTCTCATATGTCTTTCTGAGTAGCATACAGCTGCACTTTATTTTTTTATGTAGTCTGACAATCTTTGTCTTTTAACTAGATGTTTTAATCTATTTAAATTTACAGTGATCACAAGTATAATTAGAATTTATTTCTACCATCTTATTTACTGGTTTCTATTTATCCTGCTTTTTCTATTTTTTTTTCTTTATTGTCTCATTTTAGATTGGAACCTTTGGGGTCACATTTCATATTTACCCAAAATGTTAACGTGTATTCTTAACAAAGTCTAAAGTTAACCAATTTCTCCACCCTCCTCCAAACAATGCAAGGACTTTAAAACACTGAACTCATATCACCTGCAAAACGATATGCTACAATTCCAGATTTTAGATCTACCCTGATTTTGCTAACCCCATAAATTGGGCATTGTTATTAGTGTTTATGCAGTCAATGTCTGTTTAGATATGTGTACAAATTTACCGATTTCTTGACTCACCATTCCCACTGGCATCTCAGTGTCTCTGAGATGATTTCCTTTTTGGCCTGAAGTACAACCTTCAGAATCTCCTTTGGTGGAGGTCTGTTGCTGGTCACGGGCCTCAGTTTTTCTTTATCTGAAAATATCCACTTTGATGATCTTTTCTTTTTTCATCGTGCTCTCAGTTTCATATGCTTTCTGCAAACATAATAATTTCAAGTACTTTATAGCCTACATTTGCTAATTCCAATAACTCTGGTCTGGATCAGGTTTTATTCTACTGCCTGTTGTTTTTGCTGAGCAGATTAATAAATCAAACAAATGAGTGGCCAAAGGAGACCACACATCATCTTTATTATTGATAGACATGAATATAGGTCTCTTAACCAAGAGAAATTATTCATCTTGGTTCTCAGAATTAGGCACAATCACCCAAGTCTCAGGACATGCTGAACCAGAAGAGGACTTCTCATATGTCAGGAGGACAGGCCCTTGGAGGAGGAGAGCAAAACTTCTGTGAGCAAGTCACTCCCAACAGGAAGAGATGTATTACTGAGTTAAGCATGCCTCAGTATTTCCCCCAAATATTCTGATCAGATACGTTCCTCCATTAACCTTCCTCCCCAGGTGAGAATAGTATAAGGGCAGAAAAATACCGGGAGTATAACACTAGTGAAGATCTTTTAACCTCGCAGTAAACGGTGGGAGGAGGGAAGACATGCTGACCCTCAAAGTGCTTTGTGTCTGTACCAGTTTGCTAGGGCTGCCATAACAAAGGACTACAAACTGGGTGGCTTACAGAACAGAAATCTATTGTCTCCCAGTTCTAGAGGATAGAAGTCCAAAATCAAGGTGTCAGCAGAGCTAGTTCCTTCTGAGAGCCATGGGGGGATATCTATTCCATGCCTCACTTCTAGCTTCTGGTGGTTTGCTGGCGATCTTTGGGGTTCCATGTAGATGGCATTTATCCCTGTGTCTCCACTTTGTTTTTTCTTTGTATGCATCTCTTTCTCTCCACAGAGAATTCTTTCTATAAGGATCCCAGTCATATTGGATTAGGGGCCCACCCTACTCCAGTATGATGTTGTGTTAACTTATTACATCTGCAATGACTGTTTCCAAATAAGGTCACATTCTGAGATACTGATGTTAAGTAGTTAGATAAGTGGGGACACCTAGCAGATAAGGTAGAGAGGGAAGATGGTCCAGAAGATGGCGATATGCCTGCCTTCAGCATAAAGGGGCTTTACTTCCTCTAAATGAGTGCTAGCAAGAAACCTGTTAGAACCTGACAGCTACAACTGTGCAGTGGCGATGAGGACCTAATCAGACATGAGCCAATACTCATTGTAATATGATTAGCACTGCAGTTTAGGCACCTCCCCATGGGTTTCTCTGTGTGCACCATGGGTAAGGACATATACAAAAGGGGATGAACATGATTAAGCACTCCAGGGGCAAGAGCCGTCAATCAATCAAGAGACCACCTCTAAGTGAGGGTGTGAGAGAAACGGACTAAACAAAGACCACTGCCATCCGCCCTTTGATCAGCCCACCTCCCTTTGCTAAATAAAACCTTTAAAATCTTTCACTACACAATGTTTTGTGAATTTTGACTATAAGTGCATGCTCCTTGGAACTTCATCTGTGGAAAACTTTTGAGGCCTGGATTGGAGATGTGTTTCTCCGGAGAGGATTTGATTTTGATTTTGCCAAGTGCCTGGAGTACATCCAACCTGCAACTATTATGAAATAAATTCTCACTGGGAGGTTTTTCATACTGCATAGGTAGTGTGAATTCAGACTCCAAACTTGCCCAAGGTCCAACTTTTGTTTAAAAATTCTAAAGAAAGACTTTTTTTTCCCCCTGTTCAACTCTGCATTGAGACTAAGATAAGCAAGCTTCCTTTCTGCCCTTTTCTGTCCGGTAGGAACTTTTTTAGCTCACCCTTACAATTTTGGTCTTAAGCCCTTACAATGACTACGATGATATCTAAGATTTTTGTCAGTGTCTCCTACAGATTGCCCCTTCCCACATGGTTATTAGCCTCTGTCTTCAAGCCTCTGGACCAAGTGGTCTTAAACACTGATGCTCAGGGTCACCAGGATTTACAGATGTGTCCAGGTTGAAAACTAACTTTTGTACTAAATTTTTGCTTTACTTTTACTTTTGGCTTTTAGGTGTTTTTCTTGCCAATAAAGATATGCAAATAGAAATAATTTATTAAATGCCTTTTATCCAACATTTTCAGTTGTTTTCCCTCAAAGAATTATTCATGTTGTCTAGCCTGTTTTACCACCCAAAAGAGATGTCTAGGTCGGGTCTTTATAGGAAGAGTTGCATCCAAAAAACAATAGCCAATATTTATGGAATGCTAATATTATTCTCAGGGCTTCACATGAATCACCTCATTTAATCTTTACAAAAACCACATGAGGTAAGTATTCAGTTTTCAAACATAGAAATTTAGTCTTAGAACAGAGAGTATACTTGCCCAAGATCACAGGTCTCAAAATTGATGGAGATGAAATTCAAGCTCATCTCTGTCTGATGCCAAAATTAGTGCTCCTAACACTATCGCATACTACTTCCCAAGCTAAAATGTTATTGAAACGAGTATGTGCTGATTATGTGCATGAATTTAATAAAAACACTGTAATGGCAGACACAATTATTGTTTTATCCATTGTTCCACCTCCCCTCCCCCAGTGCCTATCAGGGTGCCTGGAACATAACAGGAGTTTATTAAGTATGTTTAGTAAATTAAACAATAAAGGCACATAGGGACTCATAGTTACATATGAGTAGATGTCAAGTAAGATGACCTGTTGGTAGTGGGCTGACAATTTGATGATACCAAGCCTTTGAGCAGATTTCTGGAGCTCAGTGTTTTTAACGTTTTTATTTCAAATCGTCTGGCCCTCAGTAATTAAATTTATCCTAGCTCTGGAACTCCTAATATGCCTGTAGTTCTAAACACATTTTGTTTCCAGTTCATACACTCAGAGACTGGGAGCTAGTGATTTTTCACCACTTCTTTCTTCTTTTATAATGTTTAGATAGAATCCCAATCACTGTTAGAATGTTGAGTTTATACTGCTGCTACGAGTAACAATATTGCATGCCTACTTTTATTTTATACTTATTTTTTAAAACAATTCTGCAAGTTATTATTGTTGTCTCCATTAACAAATGAAGACCCGAAGAGGATCACACAGTTAATTAGCAGAACAGTAAGTCATGAAACCACCTGTAACCACAAAATTCCCAATGCTTCACCTACTCTAGATTATCCCCCATAATCGCCACAATTTGTAAAACACTGCATAAAGGCTGGGCTAAATTTGTTGTTTGATGGTATATTCAGAGCAAAATGTGGTCTCATGAGTGGAGTCAGTAATTGTTAACAGGAAGAATAAGGAGTGTGTGTTTGGGATGGAGGGTGGATGATGGCAATGGAAAAGCAAACTGCTTGGCCCCGCAAACCCACTAAGCACTATTGGACCACGAGGCCTTTCCTTATAGTACTGTCTCCTCTTCCCTAAGGCCCTTCCTCCTTTATAGGGCTAGTAAACCTCTACATCCTTCAAGGCACAATCCAAATATCACTTCCTTCAAGAAAACATCTGTAAACCACTCTTGGTCTTCCTACTAATTTGCTCCCCAGCATTCTGTGTATTACTGGTCGCACTGTTGTTTAATGACTCATGTATTTATCTCCCCAAATGTAGTTGTGATCCAGGAAGAGAATAATATTTTATCTCCAGCAACTAGCATGGCACCTGGCACATTTAGCATGAGTGAATCAGTGACTAGATTTAATGGAACTCAGAATTGATCTGGAAAAACTTCATGGTAATAATTCTTACATGGTTTCAACCCTTCATCTAACAAACAAGTACTTTCCTCTTTTACCAAACCTTCTCTTTATTCTCTTTGAGATGGTCTGCAGAAAATGGTCTTAGATATAATGAAAATAATACGACGATACTTTAAACTTGTGTAGAGATTTACAGCTTCCAAAGCACTTTCCAT